>NC_057804.1:450252988-450538184 GCF_018294505.1 Triticum aestivum
GTCCACCCATCCCACCGTGTCTTCCCATACTACTGTTGTAGACCCCACACCGTCGTCACTTGCAGCTTCCCCACCTCGTTCATTACCTGAGGCTTCCCCATTGATTCCCCCTCATCATCTTCTTTACTACACTGGTCATCCGCGTGTTGTGAATTCTTCTGATGAGCCATCTCCCTCGACTATTGTCTTCTTCTGTTGGCAACTCACCGCCTCCAGCTTAGCCTACTTATGGCTTTCGAGCTCGCCCGCTTCCGCCTACTGACCGCTATGGTTATTCTAGCACCGCTCTTCTCGAGACGACTTATCATGACGTTGTTGCTCATCCTAAATGGCAGCATGTGATGACATCGGAGATTGATGCTCTTTCGCACATTGGCACGTGGGATCTCATTTCCCTTCCTCCTCGTGCTCGTCTCATCACTTGTATGTGGGTCTACAAGGTTAAGACTGATGGTTCTCTTGAGCATTACAAAACTCGTCTAGTGATGTGAACATGGTCATGACTACGATGAGACATTTGCCCCTATGGCCCACATGACCACTCTTCGCACGCTTTTCATTGTGGCTTCTCTTCCCGATGACATGGTTTGTCGTCTTTGTCGCTATCTATATGGCCTTAAGTAAACCCCTCGTGTCTGGTCTGAGTGCTTCATCTCAATAGTGATTGCGGCTGGTTTTCGGTGAGTGCTCATGATCCTGCACTTTTTGTCTACATTTCAACTCGTGGGCGAACTCTTCTATATGTCGATCATCACCGACAACGATTCTAAGTACATTGCCTTTGTGAAGGCTCGTCATAGTGAGTTTCTTATGTCTGATATTGGTCCTCTTCGCTACTTTCTTGAGACTGAGGTTTCTTCTACCTTTAATGGCTTCTTTATTTCCCAAGAGTATATCCAGGATTTTCTTGCTCTTACTGATAAGCGCACTATTAAGACTCCTATGAAGCTCAACTTCCACTTTGTATCCACCTCCGCTCCCTACCAGTCCGAGTGGGCATCCGTTGCCTCGTTGTGGGTTACTGTGTGTGTTGCCTCGATCCCACATCTTGTCTTCCCTTGTTGGGCGGCCGCATCACCGCACACTCAGGCACCACCATCGGCGAGCAGGAGCACGAGCAAGCGTCCTTTTGACCTTGTTCAGTCTTATGTCTGGGCCCATCTCCCTTTGCCTTGGAAGGAGGTCATCACTAGTAAATTATCTTTATAGATGATTTCTCTTAACACACATGGATATACTTTATTTCTTCCAGGCGTGCAATCTGTGCGACGGAACATGGCCAATTTTCAGGGGCCGTGAAATTCCTAGTACAAGGCAGCCTATAGCAAGCAGCAGCCAGCAGGCCTGCTACTCGATATCCAGCATGGGCTTGTAAGCCGCCCCGCTAGCGCTAGCGCGTCTAGCCGTCCAGGCTGTATAGAGTCTCCCATGGAGCCCATACGTCGAGCAATCAAGGCATCGAGCCATCGAGGACACCAACTCGAGTGGACGAGTCCTCTCCAACGCCGCCTCCTGCCCTCATCTCTTGTCTGTTCGTCTCCTCTCTCTTTTTCCAGTACGACGCTTGAAGCTCAGCGATCCTCCATCAGTCCATCCCCATCCAATTCAGCATGTGACGCTTCTATCAGCTGTCGGCCATCGATCCGTGAGTTCCGCAGATCGCATTCAATCTAGCAATTTTAATTTGTGCCAATAGCTGGTTGATAATTCTGTTATTTTATAGAAGTACTTAGAATTTACTTTTCAATATCATCACCGGATAATTTTGTTATTTATGTTCTCTTCTATATGTCGATCATCACCGACAACTCTATCTTTTCTATACACGTTTCAAGATCCTCAAGATAGAGAACATAAATCCGGTGACCAAAAGAATTTGAAAAAAACATAAAACAGACAAGTTAATCGAAAGGAGCCATGGATAAGTTTGTTGCAAAAGAACCACACGTATCCTCTAATAATCAATCACAGGATCAAGGCCTCACGGTTGATAATAATGTTGACCCTGATGTTGACAATGATCATAGAGATGAACAAGCAGAGAAAGAAAATAATGATGAGGTTGATGATGATCTTATTGGTAAAACAGACATTGATATGGATAATAATGGTGATGACATCGGGACAACTAGTATTGATGTTAACTCAAATACTTCACCTGTTGCGGATGTCAGTGGTTCTTTTCATGTTAATATATTTGATCCAAGAAATTGGGGTTCTCTTGATCCTAAGCAGATTGACATTTTAGCACAAAAGGCCCTAAAAGAGACTCACAATTTCAAAAAGGTCTTAAGAACAGATATTCTAGCAGGTTTTCTGCACTATTCAATACTAGAATTATGTCAAATGGGGAGCATTGCGATAGAGATTGGCTTGTCTATTCTAAGGAACTCGATAGACTATTTTGCTTTGGTTGTAAATTATTTACAAAAGGGCATAGAAAAGGTCAATTGGCAAACGAGGGGTGTGATGATTGGATACATCTTGGCAGTACACTTAAAGAGCATGAGACAAGTGTAGATCATGTTTTGAATATGACCACTTGGTATGAGCTCTGTACTACTAGATTGCAAAAGCATCAAACTATTGATAAAGATGCTCAAGGACAACTTGAGAATAAAAAGGAGCACTGGAGAAAAAATTTGTTCAGAATTGTTTGCATTATTAAATTTCTTGCCAAGCATAATCTAGCCTTTCATGGTAGTAACAGCAAACTGTATGAAGACAGCAATGGGAATTTCTTGGGTCTGTAGAGATGTTGGATGAATTTAACACAGTTATTCAAGAGCATGCTTGTAATGAAGAAACTCATGCTCATCATCTTGATCATAAGATTTAGAATGAGTTGATACACTTGTTTGCTTCAGCTATTAATTGTTAAGAAAATAAAGAGTGCAAAATATTTCTCGGTCATACTTGATTGTACCCTGATGCAAGCCACCAAGAACATATATTTCCTTTCTTTTCATTTTAGGTATCCGCAACTGATAATGATATAAAACGAGCAGCGAGGCAAAAGGTTTGGCAAATAATGAACCTGGGGAGTATGAATTTATAGTGGCAATAGTAATTTGGTCTGAGGTACTATATGTTGTTAATTTAGTAAGCAAAAACTTGCAAGCAAAGAATATGCTTATAGATGTTGCTATTGAGAAAGTGAAAGGGTTGATTTTTTTTCGAAGGGTATAGAGAAAGTGGATTTTTAGAAGCATTGGAGATAGCCAAAAAATTGCACTTGATATGGTTATTAGTACAACATTTCATGAAAGACGAGAAATTAAAAGAAAGAGACATTTTGATGAGAACCCAGATGACACAACTGTTGCCACACAGTCTACAGAGGAATCATTTAGAAACGGTTATTTTCCAACTATTGTCGTTCAAGCAATTATGTCACTTACAAGCAGATTTGAACAATACGAGGTTAGCAGAAAAATTTTCATTTCTTATTTACTTCCAAATCATTGCAGTCGTTGGATAATGGGAGCTTGAAATCTTCTTGTGATAATCATGAGGCAGCCCTTAAAAAGATGGCAAATCTGACATTTATGCCAATGAACTGTAGTGGAGTTGAGGTTACTTAAAGATTCCATTCCAAAGGATGATATGGGGCCAGTTGAAATTCTAAAGTTTTTAGAGTGACATGATTGGAAATTCTAAACTTTTTAAAGTGACATGATTGTTTTCCCACTACAGGTATTGCATACATAGTTCTATTGACCATTCCTATGACTTTTGCATCAGCAGAAAGAAGCTTTTCAAAATTGAAGCTATTGAAGTCCTATATGTGTACTAAAATGACACAACAAAGGCTTACTGATTTGGCTACAACAGCACTTGAGAGTGAAGTGTTGGAGAACATTGATTACAAGGATATATTTGAAGATTTCATTTCAAAGAACACTAAAAGAATGTTGTTATTCAAGTAAAGACTATGCAACCAAGCTTCTGATAGGTATGAGCAAGGTAATCTTGCTCAATTCTCTTGTCCTGGTGCATATGCTCAGAATGGCGAGGCTGAGTGCAAGCATCGTCACCTTCTTGAGATGGCTCGTCCGTTGATAGTCACTACCTCTCTTCCGCCGCACTTTTGGGCCGAGTTTGTCCCCACTTCCATCTATCTCATCAATCTTCAGCAATCCACTGCTCTGAAGGGTGGCACTCCTTTTCAAGCGTCAATTTGATGGTTTCCTGATTATTCGGCACTTCAATTGTCTTTGTCACTGTCTATATGGCCCTAAGCGAACCCCTCGTGGCTGGTTTGAGTGCTTTGTCTCAGTGGTGATTGCCGCTAGTTTTTGGCGAGTGCTCATTATCCAACACTTTTGGTCCACCATTCAACTCGTGGTCGAACACTTCTACAAGTCGATCATCACTAGCAAAGACTCTAAGTACATTGCCTTGGTGAAGGCTCTTCATAGTGAATTTCTTATGCCCAATCTTGGTCCTCTTCAGTACTTCCTTGAGATTGAGGTTTCTTCTACCTCTAGTGACTTCTTTATTTTCTAAGAGAAGTATGTCTAGGATCTTCTTACTCATGCTACTCTTACTGATAAGCGCATGGTTGAGACTCCTATGGAGTCAACGTCCACCTTTGTGACCACCTCCGCTACCTACCAATCTGGATGGGCATCCATTGCCTTGCTGCGGGTTGCTACGAGCACTGTCTCAATCCCACATCCCGTGTTCCCTTTATGTGTGACGCCATAACCGCACGCTCGGGCACCACCAATGATGAGCAAGAGCTCGAAAAGTCGATGCATACCTCGATTATGCATAGGACGAGCCGAGGACAGGCGCTACCTAAAGTTGGGGTCAAGGGCGCCCGAAGAGACATTTACTCCTATATATATGGCCCACGTGACCACTCTTCGCACACTTCCTCAATATGGCTTCTATTCACCGCTAGTCTGTCTCTCAGCTTGATGTCAAGAATGCCTACAAGTAGCCACCACCTAGATTCTCTTCCTAATGGCATGGTTTGTCGTCTTCGTCGCTGTCTATATGGCCCTAAGCAAACCCCTCATGCCTGGTTTGACCGCTTCGTCTCAGTGGTGATTGCGGCTAGTTTTTGGCGAGTGCTCATTATTCTACATTTTCGGACCACCATTGAACTCGTGGTTGAACACTTCTTCTACATGTCAATCATCACTGGCAATGACTCTTAAGTACATGGCCTTGGTGAAGGCTCGTCATAGTGAATTTCTTATGTCCAATCTTGGTCCTCTTTGGTACTTCCTTGAGATTGAGGTTTTCTTCTACCTCTAACGACTTCTTTATTTTCTAAGAGAAGTATGTCTAGGATCTTCTTACTCGTGCTACTCTTACTGATACCTTTGTGACCACCTCCGCCCCCTACCAGTCTGGATGGGCATCCTTTGCATTGCTGCAGGTTGCTACAAGCACTGTCTCAATCCCACATCGCGTGTTCCCTTTCTGTGTGACACCATAACCGCACGCTCGAGCACCATCAATGGTGAGCAGGAGCTCGGACAGTCGACGCGTACCTGGATTATGCACGGGACGAGCCGACGACAGGCACTACCTAAAGTCGAGGCCAAGGGCGCACAGTAGGAGAACTTGGGGTGCTTAATCAAGCACGTGGCACACAACCCGCAAACAGGAAAGGAACACCCAGCCAGATCGGCAGGGTACGAAGAGTGCACAGGCAAGTGGGATGCCGGATCAAGTCCCTCTCCTGCTAGTGGTCCCAGTCTGCCTCTGTTGCCTTGTCTACCAGATATTTTCAAGAGTGGCATCATCGCCTTGGGTCACTTGTGATCTCTCATCCTTAGTTCGACGTGATCTTCTTGGATCCGTCTCCGATGATGTCTCTAATACGTGGTCCAGTTACCTTATACTCATAGCGAGACAGTGTCTTAGCATCCTTTAGACCTTGTTCACTCTGATCTCGAGGGATCGTCTCCCCCTTTTCCTTCGCTAGTGACTTCTCTCAACACACCTGGATATATACTTTATTTCTTCTCGTAATGAGGTCTTATCTATAAGCCTTTTGCTGCCATGGTCCGCACTCAATTCTCCACGCCTATTCATGTGTTCTATGGCGACTGGTGGAGAGTATATCTCCAAGCTGTTGCGTGGAATCCTTGCTGAGCAGACTTTGGTTCTCTTATCTTGGCGCTCATGCTCAAAATGGCATGGCTGAGCGCAAGCATCGTCACCTTCTTGAGACGGTTCGTCCATTGATGGTCACTGCCTCTCTTTCACCGCACTTTTTGGGCCAACTCTGTCTCCACTTCCATCTATCTCATTAACCTTCAGCAATGCACTGCTCTGCAGGGTGACGCTCCTTTCGAGCGTCTATTTGATCGTTTATTCGGCGCTTCAATTTTTTGGTTGTGTTTGCTATGTCCTTCTTGCCCCGCGTGAATGCACCAAACTGACTTCTCAATCAGTTGAGTGTGTCTTCTTAGGATACAACATTGAGCATAAGGGATACCATTATTGGGACATGTTGGGCGTCAGATGGCTATTTCTCTGGATATGACTTTTGATGAGTCTCATCCCTTCTACCCGTTTCCATCTTCCTCGACCTTTTCAATGGAGGATATCTCTCTCTTTTTTAAATGCAACACTCCTATCACTCCCTGATCCAGTCGTCGTACTGCTCATGCTTCTCTGATTATGTGGATCCAATGCCATCATCTCCTATGATTTCCTCACCTCGCTTATCACAGGATTCTACATATTCATCAGTTGTGGCTTCCTTGTCTCCATCACCTAAGTTTATCACGTTAATTTCTGCTCGTATTTTTCCATCTTTTCCTCACTTTTATATACATCGTCCGCATGTTGCGAATATGTCTACTGATGAGCCACTTCCCCTCTCGGCCTACTTATGGCTTGCTTCCTCGTCTGCTTCCGCCTGTTGACCGCCTTGGTCTTCCAAGCGTTGGCACTGGTGTTCTTGAGCCGACTTCTTATCGTGATGTTATGCATACCAAATGGCACCTTGCGATGGCAAGGGAGATTATTGCTCTTGAGCGCATCGACATGTGGGATATTGTTTCTCTTCCTCGTGTTCGTCCCATCACTTGGTGGGAATGTTATGACTCACTTTGACTTTTTATATGTTCCTTCTTTTGATCATGTTCCTCGACTTTACTACACTCGTGGTTCGCGTGTTGTGGATTCTTCTGATATGCCATCTCCCTCGACGATTATATCTTCTTCCGATGGCAACGCACGGCCTCCAGCTTAACCTACTTATGGCTTTCGAGCTCGCCCGCTTCTGCCTATTGACCGCTATGGTTACTGCGTAGCTCTTCCCAAGACGACTTCTTGCCATGAGGTTGTTCATCCCAAATGGCTGCTTGTGATGGCATCGAAGATTCATGCTCTTGCCCGCATCGACACGTGGAATCTCATTTCCCTTCCTCCTCGTGCTCGTCTCATAACTTGTAAGTGGGTCTACAAGGTTAAGACTGATGATACTCTTGAACGTTACAAAGCTCGTTTAATGGTGAGAACATGGCCATGACTACGAAGAGACATTTACTCCTATATATATGGCCCACGTGACCACTCTTCACACACTTCCTCAATGTGGCTTCTATTCGCCGCTAGTCTATCTCTTAGCTTGATGTCAAGAATGCCTACAAGTAGCCACCACCTAGATTCTCTTCCTAATGGCATGGTTTGTCGTCTTCATCGTTGTCTATATGGCCCTAAGCAAACCCTCGTACCTGGTTTGACCGCTTCTGTCTTAGTGGTGATTGCGGCTAGTTTTTGGCGAATGCTCATTATCCTGCACTTTCGGTCCAGCATTCAACTCGTGGTCAAACAGTTCTTCTACATGTCAATCATCACTAGTGAAAGCTCGTCATAGTGAATTTCTTATGTCCGATCTTGGTCCTCTTCCGTACTTCTTTGAGATTGAGGTTTCTTCTACCTCTATTGACTTCTTTATTTTCCAAGAGAAGTATGTCTAGGATCTTCTTACTTGTACTACTCTTACTGTACCTTTGTGACCACCTCCACTCCCTACCAGTCTGGATGGGCATCCTTTGCCTTGCTGCGGGTTGCTACAAGCACTGTCTCAATCCCACATCTTGTGTTCCCTTTATGTGTGACACCATAACCGCACGCTCGAGCACCACCAATGGTGAGTAGGAGCTCGGACAGTCGACGCGTACCTGGATTATGCACCGGACGAGCCGACGACATGCGCTACCTAAAGTCGAGGCCAAGGGCACACAGTAGGAGAACTTAGGGTGCTTAATCAAGCACGTGGCACACAACCCACAAACAGGAAAGGAACACCCAGCCAGATCGGCGGGGTACGAAGAGTGCACAGGCAAGTGGGATGCCGGATCAAGTCCCTCTACTGCCAGTGGTGCCAGTCTGCCTTTGTTGCCTTGTCTACTAGATATTTTTCAAGAGTGGCATCATCGCCTTGGGTCACTTGTGATCTCTCATCCTTAGTTCGACATGATCTTCTTGGATCCGTCTCCGATGATGTCTCTAATACGTGGTCCAGTTACCTTATACTCATACGGAGACATTGTCTCAGCATCCTTTAGACCTTGTTCACTCTGATCTCGAGGGATCATCTCCCCCTTTTCCTTCGCTAGTGACTTCTCTCAACACGCCTGGATATATACTTTATTTCTTCTCGTAGTGAGGTCTTATCTATAAGCCTTTTGCTGCCATGGTTCACTCTCAATTCTCTACGCCTATTCATGTGTTCTATGGTGACTCTGGTGAAGAGTATATCTCCCAAGTTGTTGCATGGAATCCTTGCTGAGCAAACTTTGCTTCTCTTATCATGTTGCTCATGATCACAATGGCATGGCTGAGCGCAAGCATCATCACCTTCTTGAGACAGCTCGTCCATTGATGGTCATCGCCTCTCTTTCACCGTACTTTTGGGCCAGCTTTGTCTCCACTTCCGTATATCTCATGAACCTTCAGCAATCCACTGCTCTGCAGGATAACGCTCCTTTCAAGCGTCTATTTGATCGTTTATTCGGCGCTTCAATTTTTTGGTTGTGTTTGCTATGTCCTTCTTGCCCCGCGTGAACGCACCAAATTGACTTCTCAGTCCGTTGAGTGTGTCTTCTTAGGATACAACAACATTGAGCATAAGGGTATCATTATTGGGATCATGTTGGGCGTCAGATGGCTATTTCTCGGGATATGACGTTTGATGAGTCTCATCCATCTTCGTCGACCTTTTCAATGGAGGAAATCTTTTTTTTAAATCCAACACTCCTATCACTCCCTAATCCAATTGTCGAACTGCTCATGCTTCTCTAATTATTGTAGATCCAATGCCATCATCTCCTATAATTTCCTCACCTCGCTTATCACAGGATTCTACACCTTCATCAGTCGTGGCTTCCTTGTCTCCATCACCTGAGTTTATACCGTTGATTTCAGCTTGTATTCTTCCATCTATTCCTCACTTTTATATACATCGTCCGCGTGTTGTGAATGTGTCTACTGATGAGTCACTTCCCCTCTCGGCCTACTTATGGCTTGCTTCTCGTCCGCTTCCGCCTGTTGGCCGCCTTGGTCTTCCAAGCGTTGGCGCTGGTGTTCTTGAGCCGACTTATCGTGATGTTATGCATACCAAATGGTACCTTGCGATGGCAGGGGAGATTATTGCTCTTGAGCGCGTTGGCACGTGGGATATTGTTTCTCTTCCTCGTGTTCGTCCCATCACTTGGTGGGAATGTTATGACTCACTTTGACTTTTTATATGTTCCTTCTTTTACTCATGTTCCTCGACTTTACTACACTCGTGGTCCGCGTGTTGTGGATTCTTCTGATATGCCATCTCCCTCGACTATTATATCTTCTTCCGTTGGCAACGCACGGCCTCCAGCTTAGCCTACCTATGGCTTTCGAGCTCGCCCACTTCTGCCTATTAACCGCTATGGTTACTACGCAGCTCTTCCCGAGACGACTTCTTGCCGTAAGGTTGTTCATCCCAAATGGCTGCTTGTGATGGCATCAAATATTCATGCTCTCGCCCGCATCAACAGGTGGAATCTCATTTCCCTTCCTCCTCCTGCTTGTCTCATCACTTGTAAGTGGGTCTACAAGGTTAAGACTGATGATACTCTTGAACTTTACAAAGCTCGTTTAATGGTGAGAACAAGGTCATGACTACGAAGAAACATTTACTCCTATATATATGGCCCACGTGACCCCTCTTCACACACTTCCTCAATGTGGCTTCTATTCGCCGCTAGTCTATCTCTTAGCTTGATGTCAAGAATGCCTAAAAGTAGCCACCACCTAAATTCTCTTCCTAATGGCATGGTTTGTCGTCTTCGTCGCTGTCTATATGGCCCTAAGCAAACCCCTCGTGCCTGGTTTGACCGATTCATCTTAGTGGTGATTGCGGCTAGTTTTTGGCGAGTGCTCATTATCCTACACTTTCAGTCCACCATTCAACTCGTGGTCGAACACTTCTTCTACATGTCAATCATCACTGGCAACGACTCTTAAGTACATTGCCTTGGTGAAGGCTCGTCATAGTGAATTTCTTATGTCCGATCTTGGTCCTCTTCGGTACTTCCTTGAGATTGAGGTTTCTTCTACCTCTAATGACTTCTTTATTTTCTAAGAGAAGTATGTCTAGGATCTTCTTACTCGTGCTACTCTTACTGATACCTTTGTGACCACCTCCACTCCCTACCAGTCCGGATGGGCATCCTTTGCCTTGCTGCGGGTTGCTACAAGCACTGTCTCAATCCCACATCCCATGTTCCCTTTATGTGTGACACCATAACCGCACGCTCGAGCACCACCAATGGTGAGCAGGAGCTCGGACAGTCGACGCGTACCTGGATTATGCACGAGACGAGCCGACGACAGGCGCTACCTAAAGTCGAGGCCAAGGGCGCACAGTAGGAGAACGTGGGGTGCTTAATCAAGCACGTGGCACACAACCCGCAAACAGGAAAGGAACACACAGCCAGATCGGCGGGGTACGAAGAGTGCACAGGCAAGTGGGATGCCGGATCAGGTCCCTCTACTGCCAGTGGTGCCAGTCTGCCTCTGTTGCCTTGTCTACCAGATATTTTTCAAGAGTGGCATCATCGCCTTGGGTCACTTGTGATCTCTCATCCTTAGTTCGACGTGATCTTCTTGGATCCGTCTCCGATGATGTCTGAAATACGTCGTCCAGTTACCTTATACTCATATGGAGACAGTGTCTCAGCATCCTTTAGACCTTGTTCACTCTAATCTCGAGGGATCGTCTCCCCCTTTTCCTTCGCTAGTGACTTCTCTCAACACACCTGGATATATACTTTATTTCTTCTCGTAGTGAGGTCTTATCTATAAGCCTTTTGCTGCCATGGTTCACTCTCAATTCTCTGCGCCTATTCATGTGTTCTATGGTGACTCTGGTGGAGAGTATATCTCCCAAGCTGTTGCGTGGAATCCTTGCTGAGCAGACTTTGCTTCTCTTATCCTGTTGCTCATGCTCAAAATGGCATGGCTGAGCGCAAGCATCGTCACCTTCTTGAGACAGCTCGTTCATTGATGGTCACCGCCTCTCTTTCATCGTACTTTTGGGTCACCTTTGTCTCCACTTCCGTCTATCTCATCAACCTTCAGCAATCCACTGCTCTACAGGGTGACGCTCCTTTCGAGCGTCAATTTGATCGTTTATTCGGCGCTTCAATTTTTTGCTTGTGTTTGCTATGTCCTTACCCCGCGTGAACGCACCAAACTGACTTCTCAGTCCGTTGAGTGTGTCTTCTTAGGATACAACAACATTGAGCATAAGGGATATCATTATTGGGATCATGTTGGGCGTCAGATGGCTATTTCTCGGGATATGACGTTTGATGAGTCTCATCCCTTCTACCCGTGTCCATCTTCCTCGACCTTTTCAATGGAGAAAATGTATTTTTTTAAATCCAACACTCCTATCTTTCCCTGATCCAGTCGTCGTACTGCTCATGCTTCTCTGATTATTGTAGATCCAATGCCATCATCTCCTATGATTTCCTCACCTCGCTTATCACGGGATTCTACACCTTCATCAGTCGTGGCTTCCTTGTCTCCATCACCTGAGTTTATCCCGTTGATTTCAGCTTGTATTCTTCCATCTTTTCCTCACTTTTATATACATCGTCCGCGTGTTGTGAATGTGTCTACTGATGAGTCACTTCCCCTCTCGGCCTACATATGGCTTGCTTCCTCGTCCGCTTCCGCCTGTTGGTCGCCTTGCTCTTCCAAGCGTTGGCGCTGGTGTTCTTGAGCCGACTTCTTATCGTGATGTTATCCATACCAAATGGCACCTTGCGATGGCAGGGGGGATTATTGCTCTTGAGCGCATTGGCACATGGGATATTGTTTCTCTTCCTCGTGTTCGTCCCATCACTTGGTGGGAATGTTATGACTCACTTTGACTTTTTATATGTTCCTTCTTTTACTCATGTTCCTCGACTTTACTACACTCGTGGTCCGCATGTTGTGGATTCTTCTGATATGCCATCTCCCTCGACTATTATATCTTCTTCCGTTGGCAACGCACGGCCTTCAGCTTAGCCTACCTATGGCTTTCGAGCTCGCCCACTTCTGCCTATTGACCGCTATGGTTACTGCGCAGCTCTTCCCGAGACGACTTCTTGCCGTAAGGTTGTTCATCCCAAATGGCTGCTTGTGATGGCATCGAATATTCATGCTCTCGCCCGCATCAACAGGTGGAATCTCATTTCCCTTCCTCCTCCTGCTTGTCTCATCACTTGTAAGTGGGTCTACAAGGTTAAGACTGATGATACTCTTGAACTTTACAAAGCTCGTTTAATGGTGAGAACAAGGTCATGACTACGAAGAAACATTTACTCCTATATATATGGCCCACGTGACCCCTCTTCACACACTTCCTCAATGTGGCTTCTATTCACCGCTAGTCTATCTCTTAGCTTGATGTCAAGAATGCCTAAAAGTAGCCACCACCTAAATTCTCTTCCTAATGGCATGCTTTGTCGTCTTCGTCGTTGTCTATATGGCCCTAAGCAAACCCATCGTGCCTGGTTTGACCGATTCATCTTAGTGGTGATTGCGGCTAGTTCTTGGCGAGTGCTCATTATCCTACACTTTCAGTGCTCATTATCCTACACTTTCGGTCCACCATTCAACTCGTGGTCGAACACTTCTTCTACATGTCAATCATCACTGGCAATGACTCTTAAGTACATTGCCTTGGTGAAGGCTCGTTATAGTGAATTTCTTATGTCCGATCTTGGTCCTCTTCGGTACTTCCTTGAGATTGAGGTTTCTTCTACCTCTAATGACTTCTTTATTTTCTAAGAGAAGTATGTCTAGGATCTTCTTACTCGTGCTACTCTTACTGATACCTTTGTGACCACCTCCGCTTCCTACCAGTCTGGATGGGCATCCTTTGCCTTGCTGCGGGTTGCTACAAGCACTGTCTCAATCCCACATCCCGTGTTCCCTTTATGTGTGACACCATAACCGCACGCTCGAGCACCACCAATGGTGAGCAGGAGCTCGGACAGTCGACGCGTACCTGGATTATGCACGGGACGAGCCGACGACAGGCGCTACCTAAAGTCGAGGCCAAGGGCGCACAGTAGGAGAACTTGGGGTGCTTAATCAAGCACGTGGCACAGAACCCGCAAACAGGAAAGGAACACCCAGCCAGATCGGCGGGGTACGAAGAGTGCACAGGCAAGTGGGATGCCGGATCATGTCCCTCTACTGCCAGTGGCGCCAGTCTGCC
Organism: Triticum aestivum; assembly: GCF_018294505.1. Classification (NCBI taxonomy): domain Eukaryota; kingdom Viridiplantae; phylum Streptophyta; class Magnoliopsida; order Poales; family Poaceae; genus Triticum; species Triticum aestivum. The sequence goes on from NC_057804.1 coordinate 450,266,721, forward strand.
TCTGTTGCCTCATCATCTTGGGTCACTTGTGATCACTCATCCTTAGTTCGACGTGATCTTCTTGGATCCATCTCCGATGATGTCTCTAATACATGGTCCAGTTACCTTATACTCATACGGAGACAGTGTCTCAGCATCCTTTAGACCTTGTTCACTCTGATCTCGAGGGATCATCTCCCTTTGCCTCCGCTAGTGACTTCTCTGAACACACCTGGATATATACTTTATTTCTTCTCGTAGCGAGGTCTTATCTATAAGCCTTTTGCTGCCATGGTTCACACTCAATTCTCTACGCCTATTCATGCGTTCTATGGTGACTCTGGTGGAGAGTATATCTCCAAGCTGTTGCGTGGAATCCTTGCTGAGCAGACTTTGGTTCTCTTATCCTGGTGCTCATGCTCAAAATGGCATGGCTGAGCGCAAGCATTGTCACCTTCTTGAGATGGCTCGTCCATTGATGGTCACCGCCTCTCTTTCACCGCACTTTTGGGCCAAGTCTGTCTCCACTTCCATCTATCTCATCAATCTTCAGCAATCCACTACTCTGCAGGGTGACGCTCCTTTCGGGCGTCATCTATTTGATCGTTTATTCGGCGCTTCAATTTTTTGGTTGTTGCTATGTCCTTCTTGCCCCTCGTGAACGCACCAAACTGACTTCTTTGTCTGTTGAGTGTGTCTTAGTATACAACGATGAGCATAAGGGATATCGTTGTTGGGATCATGTTGGTCGGCGGATGGCTATTTCTTAGGATATGACTTTTGTAGAGTCTCCTCCCTTCTACCAGCGTCCATCTTCTTTGGCCTTTTAAGTGGTGCATATCTCTTCCCACAATTTCCCCGAGTCGTCGTACTGCTCATGCTTCTTTGGTTATTGTAGAACCAACGTCATCATCTCCTATGATTTCCTCACTCGCTTATCACATGATTCTACACCTTCTTCACCGGTGGCTTCCTTTGTCTCCATCCCTTGAGTTTATCCCCTGATGATTCCAGCTTCTATTCTTCCATTTTTTTTTCCTAACTTCTATATAGGTCGTCTATGTGTTGTCGATGCGTCTATGTGTTGTCGATGCGTCTACTGATTTGTCATCTTCCTCGTCTCAGCCTACTTATGGCTTCCGTCCTCGTCCGCTTCGTCCTGTTGACCGCCTTGGTCTTCCAAGCGTTGGCGCTACTGTTCTTGAGCCGACTTCTTGTTGTGATGTTGTTCATACCAAATGGCACCTTGTGATGACACAGGAGATTGCTGCTCTTGAGTGCATCGGCACGTGGGATATTGTTTTTGTTCCTCCTCGTGTTCGTCCCATCACTTGGTGGGTCTACAAGGTTAGCATGGTCCTGATTATGATGAGACTTTTGCTCTTGCAAAACTGTATGCTTGTGACCTCTGTTCGCCACTGGTTCGTGTCTAGGCTTGATGTTAAGAATGTCTTTCTTAATAGTGAGCTGCGTGAGGAGGTTTACATACAACTTGTCTTGTGGGTCATGGCTTTCAGCAGGAGCATGGTCCTGATTACTATGAGACTTTTGGTCCTGCAAAATTGTATGCTTGTGGCCTCGGTTCGCCACTGGTTCGTGTCTAGGCTTGATGTTAAGAATGTCTTTCTTAATAGTGAATTGCGTGAGGAGGTTTACATACAACCACCACCTGGGTATTCTACTCCTTACAACATGCTTAGTCGTCTTCATCGCCTCTATGGCTTTAAGAAAGCCTCTCGCGCTTGGTTTGAGCGTTTTGCCTCTATGGTGGATGTTACTGGTTTTCAGCGAGTGCTCAAAATCCGACGTTGTTTGCCCTCCTTTCTGCTCTTGGTAGGACTCTTCATATTGATGACATGATCATCACCAATGCAAACCGTGAGTATATTGCCTTTGTGAAGGCATGTTATGCAGTTTCTTATGTCTTATCTTGGCCCTCTCTGCTACTTTCTTGGGATTGAGGTCCCTTCTTGCTCAAAAATAATAATCTAGGATCTTACTCGCGCCGCTCTTAAAGATGAGCGCAATGTTGAGACTCCCATGGAGCTCAATGTTCACCTCACTGTGCTACTGATGTTGATCGTTTGTCTAATCTTACGCTTTATCGACATTTTGTTGGGAGTCTTGCTTTATCGACATTTTGTTGGGTGTCTTGTCTATCTGCCTGACACTCGCCCGGAAGAAGAAACAGACTGCAGTGCCCCCCGTTCGAGTGCACCTCTTCCTGCGGCGCCGTCGCTCCACTTTCCTACTCTACCCTCTACTATATGCTCTGCGGCATTATCGTCGTGGCCAAGACGGTGGCAAAATCACTAGCGTCGATGCCTCTCGCATGATGTTCCTAGAGCCTTTATCCTCTCAAGTGGCATGAACGACCGAAGGGGACAATGCCACCATGGATGTTGGCATTCCCTCTGTTGGATCGTGAAGTGTTTGGGAGTGAGACTAAGAGGAACACGGGAAAGGAGATGATGCCTAGCATATTAGCGGAATGAGGCCTAAGCAAAATTGTTGAGATGAGTTATAGGCCCGCTACCAAAATGGTTGGTGTATTCTTCTCCAAAGGGGGACACGCGTTTGATGCAAACACGACTGAGAAGGATATAATCATACTCTATCAAGCCCAAATGATAATCTTCTTTTTTTACCCTGCTTCCAAATAATAATGACCCAAACACTAAACATAGCATTGATCATAATTCTTTATACATCACACCATATCCTTAGAATCTACTAACATCTAAGGCAAATTTGAAAATTAGAGTTTGTGAATTAAATAAATGTTCACAAATTCAAAAAATATGTTTGCGAATTCGAAAAATGTTGCCAATTCCAGATATGTTCACGTATTCAAAGAAAGTTCACGGATTAAAAAAAATGTGAATTCCAAAAATGTTCATGTATTCATAAAATGATCACATATTAAAAAATGTCCACGTATTCAAAACAAGTTCATGGGTTCTAAAACGAAAAATTGTTAAATGTTCGCGTCGAATTCAAAAAATGTTCGTGGATTCTAAAACAATGTTCACAAATTCCAAAAATGTTATCGTGTTCGAAAAATGTTTTCATAATTCCAAAAATGTTATCGTGTTCGAAAAATGTTTTCATATTCAAGACAAGTATGAATTCCAAAAATGTTCACGAATTCAAAAAATGTTCACGGATTCTAAAAACTCTTCACAAATTCCAAAATTGCTCACGTATTCGAAAAATGTTCACATGTTCAAAAATTATTCAACCATTGGAAAAGGTTCAAAACTTTCAAAAAATATTCACGAATTTGGAAAATATTCGGTAATTCAATACTTTAGCAAATTCAAAAATGTGAAATGAAAATTGTTCACAAATTTGAAAAAGGTTCAAAAAATTAAGAAGGAAAAAGAAAAGGCGAACACGAAGGAAAACATAGCGTTGACCATAATTCTTTACACATCACATCATATTTTTTAGAATCTACTAACATGAAAGCCGTATACAAAATAGAATAAATCTACGCATGTAATTTACATGTACCATTATAATTATATTGTTTTAGAAATCCTAGACCAATGTCTATACTCTACAGCAGCTTCTATACTCTACAACAATGTACGTTTGGTGTGGGTTAATTTATCACCATCGTCTCGACGGTAATCTCTATTCCCAACCTAGGGGTGTGCATTACACGATTGGGAAAGAATCTCTGAACTTCGCCAATAAGTAACTCAACTAAACAGTTATGTATGTGATTTCAAAAGAAAGATATAAATGGCAAGGTGTTTAACAACTCTGCATGCATGTTGTATCGTGCTTATTGAGTGAACAAAACAAATATCAGGATAGAAACTAAGAAACAGAATGCATACCACCAGGAACACAGCCACCACTAGCTCTGTCACAGAATATTGCGTGATAAAAGCCCGCCATGCTAACTCAGCAGCTTCCTCAGCTGACATGTTGAATTTGTAACTGAAATGTAAAGCACAAACATAAGGGATGCAACTTCAAGATAATATGAACTGTGAGCAAGGCAACATATAGAGGTATAAAAAACATACCCCTCATCCAAGATACCATAAGCATACAAAGAACTACAGAACCGGCTGCTTCCCTTGAGCCTTGCACCCTCGCTATCAACATAGTACCAAGACCAGGCCCTAGAAAAAGAGCGGAATTGTTAGGCATAGACCTAAGTACTGCTTAATGACACTAAAATATGTCAAAGGGCCACTCGCAGTTCCATCAAATCCAACAATCATTGTACCGATTGGAAGTACCATCCCACGGTATGAAAAAAAGGATATTAGCCAACGGTCTTTAAAGAACCAGGAATAGGCACCCTTCGCTTGTTGATGAGCTCATCAAGCTCATGAACCTCTGAAGGAAGAAACTATTGTTATTCCTACTATCTTTACTATTAAAGGGGAGTGCGGTTGTGATGGTAGGTTGTGGTACGTCGATTCGCATGTTCGTGGGTCTCTTCTACCATTGATGGTTTTTTTTATTTTCTAAGAAAAATATATCCAGAATCTTCTTGCTCATGATGCTCTTACAGATGAGTGCACTGTTGAGACTCCCATGGAGTCAATGTTCACCTTCGTGCTAGTGATGTTGACCCTTGTCTAATCCGACGTGTTATCATCATCTTGTTGGGAGTCTTGTTTATCTAGATGTTACTCGTCCAGATATCTCCTATCCCGTCCATAGTTTGAGTCAGTTTGTCTTTGCACCCACATTGGTTCACTATAGTCACCTCCTCCTTCGTGTTCTCTGATATCTTCGTGGAACGATCTCTCACCGTATGTTCTTTCCCTGCTCTAGTTCATTACAGCTTCAGGCCTATTCAAATGCTACGTGGACTAGTGATCCCTGGGATCATCGTTCACTTTTTGCTTACTGTGTTTTTCTTGATGGTTCTGTCACTGCCTCGAAGACAAAGAAACAGACTACAATTTCACGTTTGGGTGCAGAGCCTGAGCCTCGAGCTCTGGCTCTTTTGACGGCAGAGGTGAGTTGGTTACGATGGTTACTTCAGAAGTTTGGTACTTCTGTCACTACACCTACTTTGCTCTTATTTGACAATACAGGTGCTCATAGTGTTGCGCGCGACCCAGCGAAGAATGAGCTCACCAAGCATATTGGCGTTGATGCTTTTTTGTGTGTGCTGGTGTGCAAAATTCAGGTTATTGCACCTCAGTATGTGCCTTCGGAGTTACTGTTGGCAGATTTCTTTAGGAAAGCCCAAACTAGAGCACAACTCGACTTCTATATCTATCTCTCCAAGCTCGGTGTTGTTGATCCACCATTAGTTTGAGGGAGGGGGAGTTAAGAGTTATATATTTAGTCGTGTACCCCTTTGTATTGTCCCCGCTCTGTAAAGGTTTTTTTTTGCATATTGTAAAACACTTGTACGTGTATACAATGGCATATGGCCACCTGGAAACACAGTTGCATATTTCCTAACAGGAACCTCCCTCCTTGTTAATGGCCAAACACTTCTTAGCACTTTTGTCCTTTCATGTTCATCAACATACGATGCAGCTCATTTCTGGTGGTCAGATTGTTGACTCTGGTTGTCGGGTAATTCTCGACTTTGACGCATGCTTTGTTTCGGACCGTCACACTGGTGCTATCCTTGGTGCTGGTCCCCAATGTCATAACTCCCAGGGCCTGTGGGAGCTTGACTGGCTTCACTTTCCCTCTGTTGCCACCGCCGCCAGTCTCTCCACCTCTGTTGCCTTGTCTACCAACTCTTTTTAGCAGTGGGATCATCGCCTTGGTTACTTGTGTTACTCTCGTCTCTCATCCTTAGTTCGGCGTGGTCTTCTTGAAATGTGTGAGGCCTTAATGCACTGACTCGAACCTTTGCCCGTTGTGTTCGCCTTAGGAACCCCCTTGGTGATTGTCAACCGTATGTGGTCCTTTAGCTGATGAATATCGCTTTGCTTTCCTCCAAAAGCTGAGTTGTGCTCCTCGTAACCTGGTCCTTGGGTCGTTACCGGTGACTTCAACTTGATCTAGCAGGTAGGGGTGGGTAAAAATAACGCTAACCTAGAAAGAAGATAGATGGGCAGATTTCACCGTTTCCTTGATGACCTTGGGCTTCGCGAGATCAACCTCATCGGGCGGCGCCAACGTTGGTGCAGCTAGACCACTTGTTCTGTTTTCAACGAATTGGGGGTAATGACATCCTAGTTGCTTTTCCGTGCGAATACTCCATGGCATTTGATTTAGCTTGTACACCACGATTTTCACATCTAGGGCTCACTAGTCCCACTTCAAGGATATCTAGCCGAATTTTGATGGCTTCTGCCAGGTGGTTCCTGATGCCTAGCATGCGTCGTCGCACCTTTGCCAATTCTAGCGTTTGGGTGTCCTGCTGAAGCATATGGACAACACATTGCGGTTGTGGAGCGACCGGCATATTGGCAGCATCAAGCTACAACAGCTCATGGCTAAGTAAATCATTTTTCAGCTCAACGTGGTGCAGGAGACCCGACAGTTGTCCCAAAAGGAGTTTAATATGCGCAAAGAGTTGAAGCTTAAGTTGCTTGGTTTGGCCTCCCTCAAGTGCATCATCCCCCGCCAGCCCTCCGCTTCCACTAGCTAGCCGAGGGAGACGCAAACACGTGCTACTTCTACATCCATGTGTGCCACTGCCACTGCAAAAATCACATGATTGCCATTACCCGTGGCAATATTGTCACCTTGACCCATGAGGATAAGGAGTAGACACTGGCAGACTACTCGTCCATCATGGGTTGCACCATCCCTCGTAGAGTTGTTTTACCAACTCGCTTTGGAGATCATTAAAGATGAGCTTGCCGTAGTCGTCCACCAGCTCTATTTGCTTATACCGGGTTGCCTCGTCGAGCTTAACAATACCCACATCATCTTGGCGCTAGAGAAGAAAAACTCGAACAAGGTCGCGCACTTCCACCTGATCTGTTTACCGCATACCTTTGGTAGGCTTTTCTCCAAGCTGCTTGCTCTCCACGTCATGCCTCGGCTCCCAGAACTATTCAAGGAAAATCAGAGCTCCTTCATGCTCACCACTAAGGGCTTGCACGTTAGATACATCGCAACCCTCATGCTCAAGGTTGACATTGCGAAGGCATTCGATTCGGTCTCATGGCCCTTCCTCCTATGGTCTCACGGCCACCAGCACTGGCAGCGGATTCAACGAGTTGGTGTGGATGATTCTACCGTAGACACCCTCAACAGGGTGCCCGGGAGGCATATTCTTTACCATCATGGCATGTGGCAAGGTGACCCCTTGTCTTTGTTGTTTCTTCTTGTGCTGGAGGTGCTCAACGTCTTGTTGGTCCATGCGAAGAGCATTGTCATGTTAGAGCCATCGTGTTGGCGTGGCGTCAAGCACCTCATGTCGGCGTACAATGCCGACATGGTCTTGGTGGCACATCGAGCTTATGCACCAACTTCAACAAGTGTTCCTTTGCACCAATCTATTGCAGCATCCCCGAGATGTAAGTGATTAAGCTAAGCTTCTCATGTGCTTTCCCAGCGCTCCCGTGCACCTACCTTAGCCTCCCCATGTTGTGCAAGATTCGCACAGTACACATGTAGCTTATTCTAGACAAAGTTCTCAACTGCATCCCCATTTGGATTGAGAATCTACTAAACATGGGAGGCTGGCTCATGCTTGTCAAATTAGTACTTCTCTCCATCCCAGTTTATCAAGCCATCGCCATGCCACTACCTCTGTGTTTACTTGCGGCGGTTGAGAAGTACATTCGTGTTTTCCTTTAGAGCGGGGCCGACATAGTCAGCGACGGGCAATGCATGGTGGCCTGGAGCAAGGTGTGCTTCATGTGGAACTCAGCGGCTTCAGGATCCTTAGGCACATCTCTCATTTGCTGTGTGGATTCCTTGTTGAGCAGGGCACACTTCCTCGGTTCTCTTGTCTTGGTGCTCATGCTTAGAAGGGTGTTGCTGAGCGGAAGCAGCGTCACCTTCTTGTGGCGGTTCGTGCGTTGATGATTGTCGCCTCTCTTCCACCTCACTTTTGGGTTGAGGTAGTTTCTGCTTGTACCTATCCCATCAACATTAATCCTTCCTATGCTCTACAGACTGACATTCCTCTTGAGCATCTTTTTGGTTGTTCTCTTGACTACTCAACACTTCATTTGTTTGGTTGCATTTGCTTCTTCTTGCCCCTCGTGAATGCACCAAACTAACTATTCAGCCTGTTGAATGTGTCTTCTTAGGTTACAATGATGAGCAAGGGCTATCTGTGTTGGGATCATGTGAGTCGTCGGATGCACATTTCTCAGGATGTGACTTTTGATGAGTCTCGTCCTTTATATCCACGTCCATCCTCTCCTTTGACCTCCCCCATTGAGGATATTTATTTCCTCACTTTTTCAAATACACCTATCACTCAAGTATTGCCCTCGTCCACCCATCCCACCGTGTCTTCCCATACTACTGTTGTAGACCCCACACCGTCGTCACTTGCAGCTTCCCCACCTCGTTCATTACCTGAGGCTTCCCCATTGATTCCCCCTCATCATCTTCTTTACTACACTGGTCATCCGCGTGTTGTGAATTCTTCTGATGAGCCATCTCCCTCGACTATTGTCTTCTTCTGTTGGCAACTCACCGCCTCCAGCTTAGCCTACTTATGGCTTTCGAGCTCGCCCGCTTCCGCCTACTGACCGCTATGGTTATTCTAGCACCGCTCTTCTCGAGACGACTTATCATGACGTTGTTGCTCATCCTAAATGGCAGCATGTGATGACATCGGAGATTGATGCTCTTTCGCACATTGGCACGTGGGATCTCATTTCCCTTCCTCCTCGTGCTCGTCTCATCACTTGTATGTGGGTCTACAAGGTTAAGACTGATGGTTCTCTTGAGCATTACAAAACTCGTCTAGTGATGTGAACATGGTCATGACTACGATGAGACATTTGCCCCTATGGCCCACATGACCACTCTTCGCACGCTTTTCATTGTGGCTTCTCTTCCCGATGACATGGTTTGTCGTCTTTGTCTCTATCTATATGGCCTTAAGTAAACCCCTCGTGTCTGGTCTGAGTGCTTCATCTCAATAGTGATTGCGGCTGGTTTTCGGTGAGTGCTCATGATCCTGCACTTTTTGTCTACATTTCAACTCGTGGGCGAACTCTTCTATATGTCGATCATCACCGACAACGATTCTAAGTACATTGCCTTTGTGAAGGCTCGTCATAGTGAGTTTCTTATGTCTGATATTGGTCCTCTTCGCTACTTTCTTGAGACTGAGGTTTCTTCTACCTTTAATGGCTTCTTTATTTCCCAAGAGAAGTATATCCAGGATTTTCTTGCTCTTACTGATAAGCGCACTATTAAGACTCCTATGAAGCTCAACTTCCACTTTGTATCCACCTCCGCTCCCTACCAGTCCGAGTGGGCATCCGTTGCCTGGTTGTGGGTTACTATGTGTGTTGCCTCGATCCCACATCTTGTCTTCCCTTGTTGGGCGGCCGCATCACCGCACACTCAGGCACCACCATCGGCGAGCAGGAGCACGAGCAAGCGTCCTTTTGACCTTGTTCAGTCTTATGTCTGGGCCCATCTCCCTTTGCCTTGGAAGGAGGTCATCACTAGTAAATTATCTTTATAGATGATTTCTCTTAACACACATGGATATACTTTATTTCTTCCAGGCGTGCAATCTGTGCGACGGAACATGGCCAATTTTCAGGTGTCATGAAATTCCTAGTACAAGGCAGCCTATAGCAAGCAGCAGCTAGCAGGCCTGCTACTCGATATCCAGCATGGGCCTGTAAGCCGCCCCACTAGCGCTAGCGCGTCTAGCCGTCCAGGCTGTATAGAGTCTCCCATGGAGCCCATACGTCGAGCAATCAAGGCATCGAGCCATCGAGGACACCAACTCGAGTGGACGAGTCCTCTCCAACGCCGCCTCCTGCCCTCATCTCTTGTCTGTTCGTCTCCTCTCTCTTTTTCCAGTACGACGCTTGAAGCTCAGCGATCCTCCATCAGTCCATCCCCATCCAATTCAGCATGTGACGCTTCTATCAGCTGTCGGCCATCGATCCATGAGTTCCGCAGATCGCATTCAATCTAGCAATTTTAATTTGTGCCAATAGCTGGTTGATAATTCTGTTATTTTATAGAAGTACTTAGAATTTACTTTTCAATATCATCACCGGATAATTTTGTTATTTATGTTCTCTTCTATATGTCGATCATCACCGACAACTCTATCTTTTCTATACACGTTTCAAGATCCTCAAGATAGAGAACATAATCCGGTGACCAAAAGAATTTGAAAAAAACATAAAACAGAGAAGTTAATCGAAAGGAGCCATGGATAAGTTTGTTGCAAAAGAACCACACGTATCCTCTAATAATCAATCACAGGATCAAGGCCTCACGGTTGATAATAATGTTGACCCTGATGTTGACAATGATCATAGAGATGAACAAGCAGAGAAAGAAAATAATGATGAGGTTGATGATGATCTTATTGGTAAAACAGACATTGATATGGATAATAATGGTGATGACATCGGGACAACTAGTATTGATGTTAACTCAAATACTTTACCTATTGCGGATGTCGGTGGTTCTTTTCATGTTAATATATTTGATCCAAGAAATTGGGGTTCTCTTGATCCTAAGCAGATTGACATTTTAGCACAAAAGGCCCTAAAAGAGACTCACAATTTCAAAAAGGTCTTAAGAACAGATATTGTAGCAGGTTTTCTGCACTATTCAATACTAGAATTATGTCAAATGGGGAGCATTGCGATAGAGATTGGCTTGTCTATTCTAAGGAACTCGATAGACTATTTTGCTTTGGTTGTAAATTATTTACAAAAGGGCATAGAAAAGGTCAATTGGCAAACGAGGGGTGTGATGATTGGATACATCTTAGCAGTACACTTAAAGAGCATGAGACAAGTGTAGATCATGTTTTGAATATGACCACTTGGTATGGGCTCTGTACTACTAGATTGCAAATGCATCAAACTATTGATAAAGATGCTCAAGGACAACTTGAGAATAAAAAGGAGCACTGGAGAAAAAATTTGTTCAGAATTGTTTGCATTATTAAATTTCTTGCCAAGCATAATCTAGCCTTTCATGGTAGTAACAGCAAACTGTATGAAGACAGCAATGGGAATTTCTTGGGTCTGTAGAGATGTTGGATGAATTTAACACAGTTATTCAAGAGCATGCTTGTAATGAAGAAACTCATGCTCATCATCTTGATCATAAGATTTAGAATGAGTTGATACACTTGTTTGCTTCAGCTATTAATTGTTAAGAAAATAAAGAGTGCAAAATATTTCTCGGTCATACTTGATTGTACCCTGATGCAAGCCACCAAGAACATATATTTCCTTTCTTTTCATTTTAGGTATCCGCAACTGATAATGCTATAAAACGAGCAGCGAGGCAAAAGGTTTGGCAAATAATGAACCTGGGGAGTATGAATTTATAGTGGCAATAGTAATTTGGTCTAAGGTACTATATGTTGTTAATTTAGTAAGCAAAAACTTGCAAGCAAAGAATATGCTTATAGATGTTGCTATTGAGAAAGTGAAAGGGTTGATTTTTTTCGAAGGGTATAGAGAAAGTGGCTTTTTAGAAGCATTGGAGATAGCCAAAAAATTGCACTTGATATGGTTATTAGTACAACATTTCATGAAAGACGAGAAATTAAAAGAAAGAGACATTTTGATGAGAACCCAGATGACACAACTGTTGCCACACAGTCTACAGAGGAATCATTTAGAAACGGTTATTTTCCAACTATTGTCGTTCAAGCAATTATGTCACTTACAAGCAGATTTGAACAATACGAGGTTAGCAGAAAAATTTTCATTTCTTATTTACTTCCAAATCATTGCAGTCGTTGGATAATGGGAGCTTGAAATCTTCTTGTGATAATCATGAGGCAGCCCTTAAAAAAGATGGCAAATCTGACATTTATGCCAATGAACTGTAGTGGAGTTGAGGTTACTTAAAGATTCCATTCCAAAGGATGATATGGGGCCAGTTGAAATTCTAAAGTTTTTAGAGTGACATGATTGGAAATTCTAAACTTTTTAAAGTGACATGATTGTTTTCCCACTGCAGGTATTGCATACATAGTTCTATTGACCATTCCTATGACTTTTGCATCAGCAGAAAGAAGCTTTTCAAAATTGAAGCTATTGAAGTCCTATATGTGTACTAAAATGACACAACAAAGGCTTACTGATTTGGCTACAACAGCACTTGAGAGTGAAGTGTTGGAGAACATTGATTACAAGGATATATTTGAAGATTTCATTTCAAAGAACACTAAAAGAATGTTGTTATTCAAGTAAAGACTATGCAACCAAGCTTCTGATAGGTATGAGCAAGGTAATCTTGCTCAATTCTCTTGTCCTGGTGCATATGCTCAGAATGGCGAGGCTGAGTGCAAGCATCGTCACCTTCTTGAGACGGCTCGTCCGTTGATAGTCACTACCTCTCTTCCGCCGCACTTTTGGGCCGAGTTTGTCCCCACTTCCATCTATCTCATCAATCTTCAGCAATCCACTGCTCTGAAGGGTGGCACTCCTTTTCAAGCGTCAATTTGATGGTTTCCTGATTATTCGGCACTTCAATTGTCTTTGTCACTGTCTATATGGCCCTAAGCGAACCCCTCGTGGCTGGTTTGAGTGCTTTGTCTCAGTGGTGATTGCCGCTAGTTTTTGGCGAGTGCTCATTATCCAACACTTTTGGTCCACCATTCAACTCGTGGTCGAACACTTCTACAAGTCGATCATCACTGGCAAAGACTCTAAGTACATTGCCTTGGTGAAGGCTCTTCATAGTGAATTTCTTATGCCCAATCTTGGTCCTCTTTAGTACTTCCTTGAGATTGAGGTTTCTTCTACCTCTAGTGACTTCTTTATTTTCTAAGAGAAGTATGTCTAGGATCTTCTTACTCATGCTACTCTTACTGATAAGCGCACGGTTGAGACTCCTATGGAGTCAACGTGCACCTTTGTGACCACCTCCGCTACCTACCAATCTGGATGGGCATCCATTGCCTTGCTGCGGGTTGCTACGAGCACTGTCTCAATCCCACATCCCGTGTTCCCTTTATGTCTGACGCCATAACCGCACGCTCGGGCACCACCAATGATGAGCAACAGCTCGAAAAGTCGATGCATACCTCGATTATGCATAGGACGAGCCGAGGACAGGCGCTACCTAAAGTTGGGGTCAAGGGCGCCCGACGAGACATTTACTCCTATATATATGGCCCACGTGACCACTCTTCGCACACTTCCTCAATATGGCTTCTATTCACCGCTAGTCTGTCTCTCAGCTTGATGTCAAGAATGCCTACAAGTAGCCACCACCTAGATTCTCTTCCTAATGGCATGGTTTGTCGTCTTCGTCGCTGTCTATATGGCCCTAAGCAAACCCCTCATGCCTGGTTTGACCGCTTCGTCTCAGTGGTGATTGCGGCTAGTTTTTGGCGAGTGCTCATTATCCTACATTTTCGGACCACCATTGAACTCGTGGTTGAACACTTCTTCTACATGTCAATCATCACTGGCAATGACTCTTAAGTACATGGCCTTGGTGAAGGCTCGTCATAGTGAATTTCTTATGTCCAATCTTGGTCCTCTTTGGTACTTCCTTGAGATTGAGGTTTTCTTCTACCTCTAACGACTTCTTTATTTTCTAAGAGAAGTATGTCTAGGATCTTCTTACTTGTGCTACTCTTACTGATACCTTTGTGACCACCTCCGCCCCCTACCAGTCTGGATGGGCATCCTTTGCCTTGCTGCAGGTTGCTACAAGCACTGTCTCAATCCCACATCACGTGTTCCCTTTATGTGTGACACCATAACCGCACGCTCGAGCACCATCAATGGTGAGCAGGAGCTCGGACAGTCGACGCGTACCTGGATTATGCACGGGACGAGCCGACGACAGGCACTACCTAAAGTTGAGGCCAAGGGCGCACAGTAGGAGAACTTGGGGTTCTTAATCAAGCACGTGGCACACAACCCGCAAACAGGAAAGGAACACCCAGCCAGATCGGCAGGGTACGAAGAGTGCACAGGCAAGTGGGATGCCGGATCAAGTCCCTCTACTGCCAATGGTCCCAGTCTGCCTCTGTTGCCTTGTCTACCAGATATTTTCAAGAGTGGCATCATCGCCTTGGGTCACTTGTGATCTCTCATCCTTAGTTCGACGTGATCTTCTTGGATCCGTCTCCGATGATGTCTCTAATACGTGGTCCAGTTACCTTATACTCATAGCGAGACAGTGTCTTAGCATCCTTTAGACCTTGTTCACTCTGATCTCGAGGGATCGTCTCCCCCTTTTCCTTCGCTAGTGACTTCTCTCAACACACCTGGATATATACTTTATTTCTTCTCGTAATGAGGTCTTATCTATAAGCCTTTTGCTGCCATGGTCCGCACTCAATTATCCACGCCTATTCATGTGTTCTATGGCGACTGGTGGAGAGTATATCTCCAAGCTGTTCCGTGGAATCCTTGCTGAGCAGACTTTGGTTCTCTTATCTTGGCGCTCATGCTCAAAATGGCATGGCTGAGCGCAAGCATCGTCACCTTCTTGAGACGGTTCGTCCATTGATGGTCACTGCCTCTCTTTCACCGCACTTTTTGGGCCAACTCTGTCTCCACTTCCATCTATCTCATTAACCTTCAGCAATGCACTGCTCTGGAGGGTGATGCTCCTTTCGAGCGTCTATTTGATCGTTTATTCGGCGCTTCAATTTTTTGGTTGTGTTTGCTATGTCCTTCTTGCCCCGCGTGAACGCACCAAACTGACTTCTCAATCAGTTGAGTGTGTCTTCTTAGGATACAACATTGAGCATAAGGGATACCATTATTGGGACATGTTGGGCGTCAGATGGCTATTTCTCCGGATATGACTTTTGATGAGTCTCATCCCTTCTACCTGTGTCCATCTTCCTCGACCTTTTCAATGGAGGAAATCTCTCTCTTTTTTAAATGCAACACTCCTATCACTCCCTGATCCAGTCGTCGTACTGCTCATGCTTCTCTGATTATGTGGATCCAATGCCATCATCTCCTATGATTTCCTCACCTCTCTTATCACAGGATTCTACATATTCATCAGCTGTGGCTTCCTTGTCTCCATCACCTAAGTTTATCACGTTAATTTCTGCTCGTATTCTTCCATCTTTTCCTCACTTTTATATACATCGTCCGCGTGTTGCGAATGTGTCTACTGATGAGCCACTTCCCCTCTCGGCCTACTTATGGCTTGCTTCCTCGTCTGCTTCCGCCTGTTGACCGCCTTGGTCTTCCAAGCGTTGGCACTGGTGTTCTTGAGCCGACTTCTTATCGTGATGTTATGCATACCAAATGGCACCTTGCGATGGCAAGGGAGATTATTGCTCTTGAGCGCATCGGCATGTGGGATATTGTTTCTCTTCCTCGTGTTCGTCCCATCACTTGGTGGGAATGTTATGACTCACTTTGACTTTTTATATGTTCCTTCTTTTGATCATGTTCCTCGACTTTACTACACTCGTGGTTCGCGTGTTGTGGATTCTTCTGATATGCCATCTCCCTCGATGATTATATCTTCTTCCGATGGCAACGCACGGCCTCCAGCTTAACCTACTTATGGCTTTCGAGCTCGCCCGCTTCTGCCTATTGACCGCTATGGTTACTGCGTAGCTCTTCCCGAGACGACTTCTTGCCATGAGGTTGTTCATCCCAAATGGCTGCTTGTGATGGGATCGAAGATTCATGCTCTTGCCCGCATCGACACGTGGAATCTCATTTCCCTTCCTCCTCGTGCTCGTCTCATAACTTGTAAGTGGGTCTACAAGGTTAAGACTGATGATCCTCTTGAACGTTACTAAGCTCGTTTAATGGTGAGAACATGGCCATGACTACGAAGAGACATTTACTCCTATATATATGGCCCACGTGACCACTCTTCACACACTTCCTCAATGTGGCTTCTATTCACCGCTAGTCTATCTCTTAGCTTGATGTCAAGAATGCCTACAAGTAGCCACCACCTAGATTCTCTTCCTAATGGCATGGTTTGTAGTCTTCATCGCTGTCTATATGGCCCTAAGCAAACCCTCGTACCTGGTTTGACCGCTTCTGTCTTAGTGGTGATTGCGGCTAGTTTTTGGCGAATGCTCATTATCCTGCACTTTCGGTCCACCATTCAACTCGTGGTCGAACACTTCTTCTACATGTCAATCATCACTAGTGAAAGCTCGTCATAGTGAATTTCTTATGTCCGATCTTGGTCCTCTTCCGTACTTCTTTGAGATTGAGGTTTCTTCTACCTCTATTGACTTCTTTATTTTCCAAGAGAAGTATGTCTAGGATCTTGTTACTCGTGCTACTCTTACTGTACCTTTGTGACCACCTCCACTCCCTACCAGTCTGGATGGGCATCCTTTGCCTTGCTGCGGGTTGCTACAAGCACTGTCTCAATCCCACATCCTGTGTTCCCTTTATGTGTGACACCATAACCGCACGCTCGAGCACCACCAATGGTGAGCAGGAGCTCGGACAGTCGACGCGTACCTGGATTATGCACCGGACGAGCCGACGACAGGCGCTACCTAAAGTCGAGGCCAAGGGCGCACAGTAGGAGAACGTGGGGTGCTTAATCAAGCACGTGGCACACAACCCGCAAACAGGAAAGGAACACACAGCCAGATCGGCGGGGTACGAAGAGTGCACAGGCAAGTGGGATGCCGGATCAAGTCCCTCTACTGCCAGTGGTGCCAGTCTGCCTCTGTTGCCTTGTCTACCAGATATTTTTCAAGAGTGGCATCATCGCCTTGGGTCACTTGTGATCTCTCATCCTTAGTTCGACGTGATCTTCTTGGATCCGTCTCCGATGATGTCTGAAATACGTCGTCCAGTTACCTTATACTCATATGGAGACAGTGTCTCAGCATCCTTTAGACCTTGTTCACTCTGATCTCGAGGGATCGTCTCCCCCTTTTCCTTCGCTAGTGACTTCTCTCAACACACCTGGATATATACTTTATTTCTTCTCGTAGTGAGGTCTTATCTATAAGCCTTTTGCTGCCATGGTTCACTCTCAATTCTCTGCGCCTATTCATGTGTTCTATGGTGACTCTGGTGGAGAGTATATCTCCCAAGCTGTTGCGTGGAATCCTTGCTGAGCAGACTTTGCTTCTCTTATCCTGTTGCTCATGCTCAAAATGGCATGGCTGAGCGCAAGCATCGTCACCTTCTTGAGACAGCTCGTTCATTGATGGTCACCGCCTCTCTTTCATCGTACTTTTGGGTCACCTTTGTCTCCACTTCCGTCTATCTCATCAACCTTCAGCAATCCACTGCTCTACAGGGTGACGCTCCTTTCGAGCGTCTATTTGATCGTTTATTCGGCGCTTCAATTTTTTGCTTGTGTTTGCTATGTCCTTACCCCGCGTGAACGCACCAAACTGACTTCTCAGTCCGTTGAGTGTGTCTTCTTAGGATACAACAACATTGAGCATAAGGGATATCATTATTGGGATCATGTTGGGCGTCAGATGGCTATTTCTCGGGATATGACGTTTGATGAGTCTCATCCCTTCTACCCGTGTCCATCTTCCTCGACCTTTTCAATGGAGAAAATGTATTTTTTTTAAATCGAACACTCCTATCATTCCCTAATCCAGTCGTCGTACTGCTCATGCTTCTCTGATTATTGTAGATCCAATGCCATCATCTCCTATGATTTCCTCACCTCGCTTATCACGGGATTCTACACCTTCATCAGTCGTGGCTTCCTTGTCTCCATCACCTGAGTTTATCCCGTTGATTTCAGCTTGTATTCTTCCATCTTTTCCTCACTTTTATATACATCGTCCGCGTGTTGTGAATGTGTCTACTGATGAGTCACTTCCCCTCTCGGCCTACATATGGCTTGCTTCCTCGTCCGCTTCCGCCTGTTGGTCGCCTTGGTCTTCCAAGCGTTGGCGCTGGTGTTCTTGAGCCGACTTCTTATCGTGATGTTATGCATACCAAATGGCACCTTGCGATGGCAGGGGGGATTATTGCTCTTGAGCACATTGGCACGTGGGATATTGTTTCTCTTCCTCGTGTTCGTCCCATCACTTGGTGGGAATGTTATGACTCACTTTGACTTTTTATATGTTCCTTCTTTTACTCGTGTTCCTCGACTTTACTACACTCGTGGTCCGCATGTTGTGGATTCTTCTGATATGCCATCTACCTCGACTATTATATCTTCTTCCGTTGGCAACGCACGGCCTTCAGCTTAGCCTACCTATGGCTTTCGAGCTCGCCCACTTCTGCCTATTGACCGCTATGGTTACTGCGCAGCTCTTCCCGAGACGACTTCTTGCCGTAAGGTTGTTCATCCCAAATGGCTTCTTGTGATGGCATCGAATATTCATGCTCTCGCCCGCATCAACAGGTGGAATCTCATTTCCCTTCCTCCTCCTGCTTGTCTCATCACTTGTAAGTGGGTCTACAAGGATAAGACTGATGATACTCTTGAACTTTACAAAGCTCGTTTAATGGTGAGAACAAGGTCATGACTACGAAGAAACATTTACTCCTATATATATGGCCCACGTGACCCCTCTTCACACACTTCCTCAATGTGGCTTCTATTCGCCGCTAGTCTATCTCTTAGCTTGATGTCAAGAATGCCTAAAAGTAGCCACCACCTAAATTCTCTTCCTAATGGCATGGTTTGTCATCTTCGTCGTTGTCTATATGGCCCTAAGCAAAACCCTCGTGCCTGGTTTGACCGATTCATCTTAGTGGTGATTGCGGCTAGTTTTTGGCGAGTGCTCATTATCCTACACTTTCAGTGCTCATTATCCTACACTTTCGGTCCACCATTCAACTCGTGGTCGAACACTTCTTCTACATGTCAATCATCACTGGCAACGACTCTTAAGTACATTGCCTTGGTGAAGGCTCGTCATAGTGAATTTCTTATGTCCGATCTTGGTCCTCTTCGGTACTTCCTTGAGATTGAGGTTTCTTCTACCTCTAATGACTTCTTTATTTTCTAAGAGAAGTATGTCTAGGATCTTCTTACTCGTGCTACTCTTACTGATACCTTTGTGACCACCTCCGCTTCCTAACAGTCTGGATGGGCATCCTTTGCCTTGTTGCGGGTTGCTACAAGCACTGTCTCAATCCCACATCCCATGTTCCCTTTATGTGTGACACCATAACCACACGCTCGAGCACCACCAATGGTGAGCAGGAGCTCGGACAGTCGACGCGTACCTGGATTATGCACGGGACGAGCCGACGACAGGCGCTACCTAAAGTCGAGGCCAAGGGCGCACAGTAGGAGAACTTGGGGTGCTTAATCAAGCACGTGGCACACAACCCGCAAACAGGAAAGGAACACCCAGCCAGATCGGCGGGGTACGAAGAGTGCACAGGCAAGTGGGATGCCGGATCATGTCCCTCTACTGCCAGTGGCGCCAGTCTGCCTCTGTTGCCTCATCATCTTGGGTCACTTGTGATCACTCATCCTTAGTTCGACGTGATCTTCTTGGATCCATCTCCGATGATGTCTCTAATACATGGTCCAGTTACCTTATACTCATACGGAGACAGTGTCTCAGCATCCTTTAGACCTTGTTCACTCTGATCTCGAGGGATCATCTCCCTTTGCCTCCGCTAGTGACTTCTCTGAACACACCTGGATATATACTTTATTTCTTCTCGTAGCGAGGTCTTATCTATAAGCCTTTTGTTGCCATGGTTCACACTCAATTCTCTACGCCTATTCATGCGTTCTATGGTGACTCTGGTGGAGAGTATATCTCCAAGCTGTTGCGTGGAATCCTTGCTGAGCAGACTTTGGTTCTCTTATCCTGGTGCTCATGCTCAAAATGGCATGGCTGAGCGCAAGCATTGTCACCTTCTTGAGATGGCTCGTCCATTGATGGTCACCGCCTCTCTTTCACCGCACTTTTGGGCCAAGTCTGTCTCCACTTCCATCTATCTCATCAATCTTCAGCAATCCACTACTCTGCAGGGTGACGCTCCTTTCGGGCGTCATCTATTTGATCGTTTATTCGGCGCTTCAATTTTTTGGTTGTTGCTATGTCCTTCTTGCCCCTCGTGAACGCACCAAACTGACTTCTTTGTCTGTTGAGTGTGTCTTAGTATACAACGATGAGCATAAGGGATATCGTTGTTGGGATCATGTTGGTCGGCGGATGGCTATTTCTTAGGATATGACTTTTGTAGAGTCTCCTCCCTTCTACCAGCGTCCATCTTCTTTGGCCTTTTAAGTGGTGCATATCTCTTCCCACAATTTCCCCGAGTCGTCGTACTGCTCATGCTTCTTTGGTTATTGTAGAACCAACGTCATCATCTCCTATGATTTCCTCACTCGCTTATCACATGATTCTACACCTTCTTCACCGGTGGCTTCCTTTGTCTCCATCCCTTGAGTTTATCCCCTGATGATTCCAGCTTCTATTCTTCCATTTTTTTTTCCTAACTTCTATATAGGTCGTCTATGTGTTGTCGATGCGTCTATGTGTTGTCGATGCGTCTACTGATTTGTCATCTTCCTCGTCTCAGCCTACTTATGGCTTCCGTCCTTGTCCGCTTCGTCCTGTTGACCGCCTTGGTCTTCCAAGCGTTGGCGCTACTGTTCTTGAGCTGACTTCTTGTTGTGATGTTGTTCATACCAAATGGCACCTTGTGATGACACAGGAGATTGCTGCTCTTGAGTGCATCGGCACGTGGGATATTGTTTTTGTTCCTCCTCGTGTTCGTCCCATCACTTGGTGGGTCTACAAGGTTAGCATGGTCCTGATTATGATGATACTTTTGCTCTTGCAAAACTGTATGCTTGTGACCTCTGTTCGCCACTGGTTCGTGTCTAGGCTTGATGTTAAGAATGTCTTTCTTAATAGTGAGCTGCGTGAGGAGGTTTACATACAACTTGTCTTGTGGGTCATGGCTTTCAGCAGGAGCATGGTCCTGATTACTATGAGACTTTTGGTCCTGCAAAATTGTATGCTTGTGGCCTCGGTTCGCCACTGGTTCGTGTCTAGGCTTGATGTTAAGAATGTCTTTCTTAATAGTGAATTGCGTGAGGAGGTTTACATACAACCACCACCTGGGTATTCTACTCCTTACAACATGCTTAGTCGTCTTCATCGCCTCTATGGCTTTAAGAAAGCCTCTCGCGCTTGGTTTGAGCGTTTTGCCTCTATGGTGGATGTTACTGGTTTTCAGCGAGTGCTCAAAATCCGACTTTGTTTGCCCTCCTTTCTGCTCTTGGTAGGACTCTTCATATTGATGACATGATCATCACCAATGCAAACCGTGAGTATATTGCCTTTGTGAAGGCATGTTATGCAGTTTCTTATGTCTTATCTTGGCCCTCTCTGCTACTTTCTTGGGATTGAGGTCCCTTCTTGCTCGAAAATAATAATCTAGGATCTTACTCGCGCCGCTCTTAAAGATGAGCGCAATGTTGAGACTCCCATGGAGCTCAATGTTCACCTCACTGTGCTACTGATGTTGATCGTTTGTCTAATCTTACGCTTTATCGACATTTTGTTGGGAGTCTTGCTTTATCGACATTTTGTTGGGTGTCTTGTCTATCTGCCTGACACTCGCCCGGAAGAAGAAACAGACTGCAGTGCCCCCCGTTCGAGTGCACCTCTTCCTGCGGCGCCGTCGCTCCACTTTCCTACTCTACCCTCTACTATATGCTTTGCGGCATTATCGTCGTGGCCAAGATGGTGGCAAAATCACTAGCGTCGATGCCTCTCGCATGATGTTCCTAGAGCCTTTATCCTCTCAAGTGGCATGAACGACCGAAGGGGACAATGCCACCATGGATGTTGGCATTCCCTCTGTTGGATTGTGAAGTGTTTGGGAGTGAGACTAAGAGGAACACGGGAAAGGAGATGATGCCTAGCGTATTAGCGGAATGAGGCCTAAGCAAAATTGTTGAGATGAGTTATAGGCCCGCTACCAAAATGGTTGGTGTATTCTTCTCCAAAGGGGGACACGCGTTTGATGCAAACACGACTGAGAAGGATATAATCATACTCTATCAAGCCCAAATGATAATCTTCTTTTTTTACCCTGCTTCCAAATAATAATGACCCAAACAGTAAACATAGCATTGATCATAATTCTTTATACATCACACAATATCCTTAGAATCTACTAACATCTAAGGCAAATTTGAAAATTAGAGTTTGTGAATTAAATAAATGTTCACAGATTCAAAAAATATGTTTGCGAATTCGAAAAATGTTGCCAATTCCAGATATGTTCACGTATTCAAAGAAAGTTCACGGATTAAAAAAATGTGAATTCCAAAAATGTTCATGTATTCATAAAATGATCACATATTAAAAAATGTCCACGTATTCAAAACAAGTTCATGGGTTCTAAAACGAAAAATAGTTAAATGTTCGCGTCGAATTCAAAAAATGTTCGTGGATTCTAAAACAATGTTCACAAATTCCAAAAATGTTATCGTGTTCGAAAAATGTTTTCATAATTCCAAAAATGTTATCGTGTTCGAAAAATGTTTTCATATTCAAGACAAGTATGAATTCCAAAAATGTTAACGAATTCAAAAAATGTTCACGGATTCTAAAAACTCTTCACAAATTCCAAAATTGCTCACGTATTCGAAAAATGTTCACATGTTCAAAAATTATTCAACCATTGGAAAAGGTTCAAAACTTTCAAAAAATATTCACGAATTTGGAAAATATTCGGTAATTCAATACTTTAGCAAATTCAAAAATGTGAATTGAAAATTGTTCACAAATTTGAAAAAGGTTCAAAAAATTAAGAAGGAAAAAGAAAAGGCGAACATGAAGGAAAACATAGCGTTGACCATAATTCTTTACACATCACATCATATTTTTTAGAATCTACTAACATGAAAGCCGTATACAAAATAGAATAAATCTACGCATGTAATTTACATGTACCATTATAATTATATTGTTTTAGAAATCCTAGACCAATGTCTATACTCTACAGCAGCTTCTATACTCTACAACAATGTACGTTTGGTGTGGGTTAATTTATCACCATCGTCTCGACGGTAATCTCTATTCCCAACCTAGGGGTGTGCATTACACGATTGGGAAAGAATCTCTGAACTTCGCCAATAAGTAACTCAACTAAACAGTTATGTATGTGATTTCAAAAGAAAGATATAAATGGCAAGGTGTTTAACAAATCTGCATGCATGTTGTATCGTGCTTATTGAGTGAACAAAACAAATATCAGGATAGAAACTAAGAAACAGAATGCATACCACCAGGAACACAGCCACCACTAGCTCTGTCACAGAATATTGCGTGATAAAAGCCCGCCATGCTAACTCAGCAGCTTCCTCAACTGACATGTTGAATTGTAACTGAAATGTAAAGCACAAACATAAGGGATGCAACTTCAAGATAATATGAACTGTGAGCAAGGCAACATATAGAGGTATAAAAAAACATACCCCTCATCCAAGATACCATAAGCATACAAAGAACTACAGAACCGGCTGCTTCCCTTGAGCCTTGCACCCTCGCTATCAACATAGTACCAAGACCAGGCCCTAGAAAAAGAGCGGAATTGTTAGGCATAGACCTAAGTACTGCTTAATGACACTAAAATATGTCAAAGGGCCACTCGCAGTTCCATCAAATCCAACAATCATTGTACCGATTGGAAGTACCATCCCACGGTATGAAAAAAAGGATATTAGCCAACGGTCTTTAAAGAACCAGGAATAGGAACCCTTCGCTTGTTGATGAGCTCATCAAGCTCGTGAACCTCTAAAGGAAGAAACTATTGTTATTCCTACTATCTTTACTATTAAAGGGGAGTGCGGTTGTGATGGTAGGTTGTGGTACGTCGATTCGCATGTTCGTGGGTCTCTTCTACCATTGATGGTTTTTTTTTATTTTCTAAGAAAAATATATCCAGAATCTTCTTGCTCATGCTGCTCTTACAGATGAGTGCACTGTTGACACTCCCATGGAGTCAATGTTCACCTTCGTGCTAGTGATGGTGACCCTTGTCTAATCCGACGTGTTATCATCATCTTGTTGGGAGTCTTGTTTATCTAGATGTTACTCGTCCAGATATCTCATATCCCGTCCATAGTTTGAGTCAGTTTGTCTTTGCACCCACATTGGTTCACTATAGTCACCTCCTCCTTCGTGTTCTCTGATATCTTCGTGGCACGATCTCTCACCGTATGTTCTTTCCCTGCTCTAGTTCATTACAGCTTCAGGCCTATTCAAATGCTACGTGGACTAGTGATCCCTGGGATCGTCGTTCACTTTTTGCTTACTGTGTTTTTCTTGATGGTTCTGTCACTGCCTCGAAGACAAAGAAACAGACTACAATTTCATGTTTGGGTGCAGAGCCTGAGCCTCGAGCTCTGGCTCTTTTGAAGGCAGAGGTGAGTTGGTTACGATGGTTACTTCAGAAGTTTGGTACTTCTGTCACTACACCTACTTTGCTCTTATTTGACAATACAGGTGCTCATAGTGTTGCGTGCGACCCAGCGAAGAATGAGCTCACCAAGCATATTGGTGTTGATGCTTTTTTGTGTGTGCTGGTGTGCAAAATTCAGGTTATTGCACCTCAGTATGTGCCTTCGGAGTTACTGTTGGCAGATTTCTTTAGGAAAGCCCAAACTAGAGCACAACACGACTTCTATATCTATCTCTCCAAGCTCGGTGTTGTTGATCCACCATGAGTTTGAGGGAGGGGGAGTTAAGAGTTATATATTTAGTCGTGTACCCCTTTGTATTGTCCCCGCTCTGTAAAGGTTTTTTTTTGCATATTGTAAAACACTTGTACGTGTATACAATGGCATATGGCCACCTGGAAACACAGTTGCATATTTCCTAACAAGAACCTCCCTCCTTGTTAATGGCCAAACACTTCTTAGCACTTTTGTCCTTTCATGTTCATCAACATACGATGCATCTCATTTCTGGTGGTCAGATTGTTGACTCTGGTTGTCGGGTAATTCTCGACTTTGACGCATGCTTTGTTTTGGACCGTCACACTGGTGCTATCCTTGGTGCTGGCCCCCGATGTCATAACTCCCAGGGCCTGTGGGAGCTTGACTGGCTTCACTTTCCCTCTGTTCCCACCGCCGCCAGTCTCTCCACCTCTGTTGCCTTGTCTACCAACTCTTTTTAGCAGTGGGATGATCGCCTTGGTTACTTGTGTTACTCTCGTCTCTCATCCTTAGTTCGGCGTGGTCTTCTTGAAATGTGTGAGGCCTTAATGCACTGACTCGAACCTTTGCCCGTTGTGTTCGCCTTAGGCACCCCCTTGGTGATTGTCAACCGTATGTGGTCCTTTAGCTGATGAATATCGCTTTGCTTTCCTCCAAAAGCTGAGTTGTGCTCCTCGTAACCTGGTCCTTGGGTCGTTACCGATAACTTCAACTTGATCTAGCAGGTAGGGGCGGGTAAAAATAACGCTAACCTAGAAAGAAGATAGATGGGCAGATTTCACCGTTTCCTTGATGACCTTGGGCTTCGTGAGATCAACCTCATCGGGCGGCGCCAACATTGGTGCAGCTAGACCACTTGTTCTGTTTTCAACGAATTGGGGGTAATGACATCCTAGTTGCTTTTCCGTGCGAATACTCCATGGCATTTGATTTAGCCTGTACACCACGATTTTCACACCTAGGGCTCACTAGTCCCACTTCAAGGATATCTGGCCGAATTTTGATGGCTTCTGCCAGGTGGTTCCTGATGCCTAGCACGCGTCGTCGCACCTTTGCCAATTCTAGCGTTTGGGTGTCCTGCTGAAGCATATGGACAACACATTGCGGTTGTGGAGCGACCGGCATATTGGCAGCATCAAGCTACAACAACTCATGGCTAAGTAAATCATTTTTCAGCTCAACGTGGTGCAGGAGACCCGACAGTTGTCCCAAAAGGAGTTTAATATGCGCAAAGAGTTGAAGCTTAAGTTGCTTGGTTTGGCCTCCCTCAAGTGCATCATCCCCCGCCAGCCCTCCGCTTCCACTAGCTAGCCGAGGGAGACGCAAACACGTGCTACTTCTACATCCATGTGTGCCACTGCCACTGCAAAAATCACATGGCAATATTGTCACCTTGACCCATGAGGATAAGGAGTAGACACTGGCAGACTACTCGTCCATCATGGGTTGCACCATCCCTCGTAGAGTTGTTTTACCAACTCGCTTTGGAGATCATTAAAGATGAGCTTGCCGTAGTCGTCCACCAGCTCTATTTGCTTATACCGGGTTGCCTCGTCGAGCTTAACAATACCCACATCGTCTTGGCGCTAGAGAAGAAAAACTCGAACAAGGTCGCGCACTTCCACCTGATCTATTTACCGCATACCTTTGGTAGGCTTTTCTCCAAGCTGCTTGCTCTCCACGTCATGCCTCGGCTCCCAGAACTATTCAAGGAAAACCAGAGCTCCTTCATGCTCACCACTAAGGGCTTGCACGTTAGATACATCGCAACCCTCATGCTCAAGGTTGACATTGCGAAGGCATTCGATTCGGTCTCATGGCCCTTCCTCCTATGGTCTCACGGCCACCAGCACTGGCAGCGGATTCAACGAGTTGGTGTGGATGATTCTACCGTAGACACCCTCAACAGGGTGCCCGGGAGGCATATTCTTTACCATCATGGCATGTGGCAAGGTGACCCCTTGTCTTTGTTGTTTCTTCTTGTGCTGGAGGTGCTCAACGTCTTGTTGGTCCATGCGAAGAGCATTGTCATGTTAGAGCCATCGTGTTGGCGTGGCGTCAAGCACCTCGTGTCGGCGTACAATGCCGACATGGTCTTGGTGGCACATCAAGCTTATGCACCAACTTCAACAAGTGTTCCTTTGCACCAATCTATTGCAGCATCCCCGAGATTTAAGTGATTAAGCTAAGCTTCGCATGTGCTTTCCCAACGCTCCCGTGCACCTACCTTAGCCTCCCCTTGTTGTGCAAGATTCGCACAGTCCACATGTAGCTTCTTCTAGACAAAGTTCTCAACTGCATCCCCACTTGGATTGAGAATCTACTAAACATGGGAGGCTGGCTCATGCTTGTCAAATTAGTACTTCTCTCCATCCCAGTTTATCAAGCCATCGCCATGCCACTACCTCTGTGTTTACTTGCGGCGGTTGAGAAGTACATTCGTGTTTTCCTTTAGAGCGGGGCCGACATAGTCAGCGACGGGCAATGCATGGTGGCCTGGAGCAAGGTGTGCTTCATGTGGAACTCAGCGGCTTCAGGATCCTTAGGCACATCTCTCATTTGTTGTGTGGATTCCTTGTTGAGCAGGGCACACTTCCTCGGTTCTCTTGTCTTGGTGCTCATGCTTAGAAGGGTGTTGCTGAGCGGAAGCAGCGTCACCTTCTTGTGGCGGTTCGTGCGTTGATGATTGTCGCCTCTCTTCCACCTCACTTTTGGGTTGAGGTAGTTTCTGCTTGTACCTATCCCATCAACATTAATCCTTCCTCTGCTCTACAGACTGACATTCCTCTTGAGCATCTTTTTGGTTGTTCTCTTGACTACTCAACACTTCATTTGTTTGGTTGCATTTGCTTCTTCTTGCCCCTCGTGAATGCACCAAACTAACTATTCAGCCTGTTGAATGTGTCTTCTTAGGTTACAATGATGAGCAAGGGCTATCTGTGTTGGGATCCTATGAGTCATCGGATGCACATTTCTCAGGATGTGACTTTTGATGAGTCTCGTCCTTTATATCCACGTCCATCCTCTCCTTTGACCTCCCCCATTGAGGATATTTATTTCCTCACTTTTTCAAATACACCTATCACTCAAGTATTGCCCTCGTCCACCCATCCCACCGTGTCTTCCCATACTACTGTTGTAGACCCCACACCGTCGTCACTTGCAGCTTCCCCACCTCGTTCATTACCTGAGGCTTCCCCATTGATTCCCCCTCATCATCTTCTTTACTACACTGGTCATCCGCGTGTTGTGAATTCTTCTGATGAGCCATCTCCCTCGACTATTGTCTTCTTCTGTTGGCAACTCACCGCCTCCAGCTTAGCCTACTTATGGCTTTCGAGCTCGCCCGCTTCCGCCTACTGACCGCTATGGTTTTCTAGCACCGCTCTTCTCGAGACGACTTATCATGACGTTCTTGCTCATCCTAAATGGCAGCATGTGATGACATCGGAGATTGATGCTCTTTCGCACATTGGCACGTGGGATCTCATTTCCCTTCCTCCTCGTGCTCGTCTCATCACTTGTATGTGGGTCTACAAGGTTAAGACTGATGGTTCTCTTGAGCATTACAAAACTCGTCTAGTGATGTGAACATGGTCATGACTACGATGAGACATTTGCCCCTATGGCCCACATGACCACTCTTCGCACGCTTTTCATCGTGGCTTCTCTTCCCGATGACATGGTTTGTCGTCTTTGTTGCTATCTATATGGCCTTAAGTAAACCCCTCGTGTCTGGTCTGAGTGCTTCATCTCAATAGTGATTGCGGCTGGTTTTCGGTGAGTGCTCATGATCCTGCACTTTTTGTCTACATTTCAACTCGTGGGCGAACTCTTCTATATGTCGATCATCACCGACAACGATTCTAAGTACATTGCCTTTGTGAAGGCTCGTCATAGTGAGTTTCTTATGTCTGATATTGGTCCTCTTCGCTACTTTCTTGAGACTGAGGTTTCTTCTACCTTTAATGGCTTCTTTATTTCCCAAGAGAAGTATATCCAGGATTTTCTTGCTCTTACTGATAAGCGCACTATTAAGACTCCTATGAAGCTCAACTTCCACTTTGTATCCACCTCCGCTCCCTACCAGTCCGACTGGGCATCCGTTGCCTGGTTGTGGGTTACTATGTGTGTTGCCTCGATCCCACATCTTGTCTTCCCTTGTTGGGCGGCCGCATCACCGCACACTCAGGCACCACCATCGGCGAGCAGGAGCACGAGCAAGCGTCCTTTTGACCTTGTTCAGTCTTATGTCTGGGCCCATCTCCCTTTGCCTTGGAAGGAGGTCATCACTAGTAAATTATCTTTATAGATGATTTCTCTTAACACACATGGATATACTTTATTTCTTCCAGGCGTGCAATCTGTGCGACGGAACATGGCCAATTTTCAGGGGCCATGAAATTCCTAGTACAAGGCAGCCTATAGCAAGCAGCAGCCAGCAGGCCTGCTACTCGATATCCAGCATGGGCCTGTAAGCCGCCCCGCTAGCGCTAGCGCGTCTAGCCGTCCAGGCTGTATAGAGTCTCCCATGGAGCCCATACGTCGAGCAATCAAGGCATCGGGCCATCGAGGACACCAACTCGAGTGGATGAGTCCTCTCCAACGCCGCCTCCTGCCCTCATCTCTTGTCTGTTCGTCTCCTCTCTCTTTTTCCAGTACGACGCTTGAAGCTCAGCGATCCTCCATCAGTCCATCCCCATCCAATTCAGCATGTGACGCTTCTATCAGCTGTCGGCCATCGATCCGTGAGTTCCGCAGATCGCATTCAATCTAGCAATTTTAATTTGTGCCAATAGCTGGTTGATAATTCTGTTATTTTATAGAAGTACTTAGAATTTACTTTTCAATATCATCACCGGATAATTTTGTTATTTATGTTCTCTTCTATATGTCGATCATCACCGACAACTCTATCTTTTCTATACACGTTTCAAGATCCTCAAGATAGAGAACATAAATCCGGTGACCAAAAGAATTTGAAAAAAACATAAAACAGAGAAGTTAATCGAAAGGAGCCATGGATAAGTTTGTTGCAAAAGAACCACACGTATCCTCTAATAATCAATCACAGGATCAAGGCCTCACGGTTGATAATAATGTTGACCCTGATGTTGACAATGATCATAGAGATGAACAAGCAGAGAAAGAAAATAATGATGAGGTTGATGATGATCTTATTGGTAAAACAGACATTGATATGGATAATAATGGTGATGACATCGGGACAACTAGTATTGATGTTAACTCAAATACTTCACCTGTTGCGGATGTCGGTGGTTCTTTTCATGTTAATATATTTGATCCAAGAAATTGGGGTTCTCTTGATCCTAAGCAGATTGACATTTTAGCACAAAAGGCCCTAAAAGAGACTCACAATTTCAAAAAGGTCTTAAGAACAGATATTCTAGCAGGTTTTCTGCACTATTCAATACTAGAATTATGTCAAATGGGGAGCATTGCGATAGAGATTGGCTTGTCTATTCTAAGGAACTCGATAGACTATTTTGCTTTGGTTGTAAATTATTTACAAAAGGGCATAGAAAAGGTCAATTGGCAAACGAGGGGTGTGATGATTGGATACATCTTGGCAGTACACTTAAAGAGCATGAGACAAGTGTAGATCATGTTTTGAATATGACCACTTGGTATGAGCTCTGTACTACTAGATTGCAAAAGCATCAAACTATTGATAAAGATGCTCAAGGACAACTTGAGAATAAAAAGGAGCACTGGAGAAAAAATTTGTTCAGAATTGTTTGCATTATTAAATTTCTTGCCAAGCATAATCTAGCCTTTCATGGTAGTAACAGCAAACTGTATGAAGACAGCAATGGGAATTTCTTGGGTCTGTAGAGATGTTGGATGAATTTAACACAGTTATTCAAGAGCATGCTTGTAATGAAGAAACTCATGCTCATCATCTTGATCATAAGATTTAGAATGAGTTGATACACTTGTTTGCTTCAGCTATTAATTGTTAAGAAAATAAAGAGTGCAAAATATTTCTCGGTCATACTTGATTGTACCCTGATGCAAGCCACCAAGAACATATATTTCCTTTCTTTTCATTTTAGGTATCCGCAACTGATAATGCTATAAAACGAGCAGCGAGGCAAAAGGTTTGGCAAATAATGAACCTGGGGAGTATGAATTTATAGTGGCAATAGTAATTTGGTCTGAGGTACTATATGTTGTTAATTTAGTAAGCAAAAACTTGCAAGCAAAGAATATGCTTATAGATGTTGCTATTGAGAAAGTGAAAGGGTTGATTTTTTTCGAAGGGTATAGAGAAAGTGGCTCTTTAGAAGCATTGGAGATAGCCAAAAAATTGCACTTGATATGGTTATTAGTACAACATTTCATGAAAGACGAGAAATTAAAAGAAAGAGACATTTTGATGAGAACCCAGATGACACAACTGTTGCCACACAGTCTACAGAGGAATCATTTAGAAACGGTTATTTTCCAACTATTGTCGTTCAAGCAATTATGTCACTTACAAGCAGATTTGAACAATACGAGGTTAGCAGAAAAATTTTCATTTCTTATTTACTTCCAAATCATTGCAGTCGTTGGATAATGGGAGCTTGAAATCTTCTTGTGATAATCATGAGGCAGCCCTTAAAAAAGATGGCAAATCTGACATTTATGCCAATGAACTGTAGTGGAGTTGAGGTTACTTAAAGATTCCATTCCAAAGGATGATATGGGGCCAGTTGAAATTCTAAAGTTTTTAGAGTGACATGATTGGAAATTCTAAACTTTTTAAAGTGACATGATTGTTTTCCCACTGCAGGTATTGCATACATAGTTCTATTGACCATTCCTATGACTTTTGCATCAGCAGAAAGAAGCTTTTCAAAATTGAAGCTATTGAAGTCCTATATGTGTACTACAATGACACAACAAAGGCTTACTGATTTGGCTACAACAGCACTTGAGAGTGAAGTGTTGGAGAACATTGATTACAAGGATATAATTGAAGATTTCATTTCAAAGAACACTAAAAGAATGTTGTTATTCAAGTAAAGACTATGCAACCAAGCTTCTGATAGGTATGAGCAAGGTAATCTTGCTCAATTCTCTTGTCCTGGTGCACATGCTCAGAATGGCGAGGCTGAGTGCAAGCATCGTCACCTTCTTGAGACGGCTCGTCCGTTGATAGTCACTACCTCTCTTCCGCCGCACTTTTGGGCCGAGTTTGTCCCCACTTCCATCTATCTCATCAATCTTCAGCAATCCACTGCTCTGAAGGGTGGCACTCCTTTTCAAGCGTCAATTTGATGGTTTCCTGATTATTCGGCACTTCAATTGTCTTTGTCACTGTCTATATGGCCCTAAGCGAACCCCTCGTGGCTGGTTTGAGTGCTTTGTCTCAGTGGTGATTGCCGCTAGTTTTTGGCGAGTGCTCATTATCCAACACTTTTGGTCCACCATTCAACTCGTGGTCGAACACTTCTACAAGTCGATCATCACTGGCAAAGACTCTAAGTACATTGCCTTGGTGAAGGCTCTTCATAGTGAATTTCTTATGCCCAATCTTGGTCCTCTTCAGTACTTCCTTGAGATTGAGGTTTCTTCTACCTCTAGTGACTTCTTTATTTTCTAAGAGAAGTATGTCTAGGATCTTCTTACTCATGCTACTCTTACTGATAAGCGCACGGTTGAGACTCCTATGGAGTCAACGTCCACCTTTGTGACCACCTCCGCTACCTACCAATCTGGATGGGCATCCATTGCCTTGCTGCGGGTTGCTACGAGCACTGTCTCAATCCCACATCCCGTGTTCCCTTTATGTGTGACGCCATAACCGCACACTCGGGCACCACCAATGATGAGCAACAGCTCGAAAAGTCGATGCATACCTCGATTATGCATAGGACGAGCCGAGGACAGGCGCTACCTAAAGTTGGGGTCAAGGGCGCCCGAAGAGACATTTACTCCTATATATATGGCCCACGTGACCACTCTTCGCACACTTCCTCAATATGGCTTCTATTCACCGCTAGTCTGTCTCTCAGCTTGATTGCAAGAATGCCTACAAGTAGCCACCACCTAGATTCTCTTCCTAATGGCATGGTTTGTCGTCTTCGTCGCTGTCTATATGGCCCTAAGCAAACCCCTCATGCCTGGTTTGACCGCTTCGTCTCAGTGGTGATTGCGGCTAGTTTTTGGCGAGTGCTCATTATCCTACATTTTCGGACCACCATTGAACTCGTGGTTGAACACTTCTTCTACATGTCAATCATCACTGGCAATGACTCTTAAGTACATGGCCTTGGTGAAGGCTCGTCATAGTGAATTTCTTATGTCCAATCTTGGTCCTCTTTGGTACTTCCTTGAGATTGAGGTTTTCTTCTACCTCTAACGACTTCTTTATTTTCTAAGAGAAGTATGTCTAGGATCTTCTTACTCGTGCTACTCTTACTGATACCTTTGTGACCACCTCCGCCCCCTACCAGTCTGGATGGGCATCCTTTGCTTTGCTGCAGGTTGCTACAAGCACTGTCTCAATCCCACATCACGTGTTCCCTTTATGTGTGACACCATAACCGCACGCTCGAGCACCATCAATGGTGAGCAGGAGCTCGGACAGTCGATGCGTACCTGGCTTATGCACGGGACGAGCCGACGACAGGCACTACCTAAAGCCGAGGCCAAGGGCGCACAGTAGGAGAACTTGGGGTGCTTAATCAAGCACGTGGCACACAACCCGCAAACAGGAAAGGAACACCCAGCCAGATCGGCAGGGTACGAAGAGTGCACAGGCAAGTGGGATGCCGGATCAAGTCCCTCTACTGCCAGTGGTCCCAGTCTGCCTCTGTTGCCTTGTCTACCAGATATTTTCAAGAGTGGCATCATCGCCTTGGGTCACTTGTGATCTCTCATCCTTAGTTCGACGTGATCTTCTTGGATCCGTCTCCGATGATGTCTCTAATACGTGGTCCAGTTACCTTATACTCATAGCGAGACAGTGTCTTAGCATCCTTTAGACCTTGTTCACTCTGATCTCGAGGGATCGTCTCCCCCTTTTCCTTCGCTAGTGACTTCTCTCAACACACCTGGATATATACTTTATTTCTTCTCGTAATGAGGTCTTATCTATAAGCCTTTTGCTGCCATGGTCCGCGCTCAATTCTCCACGCCTATTCATGTGTTCTATGGCGACTGGTGGAGAGTATATCTCCAAGCTGTTGCGTGGAATCCTTGCTGAGCAGACTTTGGTTCTCTTATCTTGGTGCTCATGCTCAAAATGGCATGGCTGAGCGCAAGCATCGTCACCTTCTTGAGACGGTTCGTCCATTGATGGTCACTGCCTCTCTTTCACCGCACTTTTTGGGCCAACTCTGTCTCCACTTCCATCTATCTCATTAACCTTCAGCAATGCACTGCTCTGCAGGGTGACGCTCCTTTCGAGCGTCTATTTGATCGTTTATTCGGCGCTTCAATTTTTTGGTTGTGTTTGCTATGTCCTTCTTGCCCCGCGTGAACGCACCAAACTGACTTCTCAATCAGTTGAGTGTGTCTTCTTAGGATACAACATTGAGCATAAGGGATACCATTATTGGGACATGTTGGGCGTCAGATGGCTATTTCTCCGGATATGACTTTTGATGAGTCTCATCCCTTCTACCCGTGTCCATCTTCCTCGACCTTTTCAATGGAGGAAATCTCTCTCTTTTTTAAATGCAACACTCCTATCACTCCCTGATCCAGTCGTCGTACTGCTCATGCTTCTCTGATTATGTGGATCCAATGCCATCATCTCCTATGATTTCCTCACCTCGCTTATCACAGGATTCTACATATTCATCAGCTGTGGCTTCCTTGTCTCCATCACCTAAGTTTATCACGTTAATTTCTGCTCGTATTCTTCCATCTTTTCCTCACTTTTATATACATCGTCCGCGTGTTGCGAATGTGCCTACTGATGAGCCACTTCCCCTCTCGGCCTACTTATGGCTTGCTTCCTCGTCTGCTTCCGCCTGTTGACCGCCTTGGTCTTCCAAGCGTTGGCACTGGTGTTCTTGAGCCGACTTCTTATCGTGATGTTATGCATACCAAATGGCAGCTTGCGATGGCAAGGGAGATTATTGCTCTTGAGCGCATCGGCATGTGGGATATTGTTTCTCTTCCTCGTGTTCGTCCCATCACTTGGTGGGAATGTTATGACTCACTTTGACTTTTTATATGTTCCTTCTTTTGATCATGTTCCTCGACTTTACTACACTCGTGGTTCGCGTGTTGTGGATTCTTCTGATATGCCATCTCCCTCGACGATTATATCTTCTTCCGATGGCAACGCACGGCCTCCAGCTTAACCTACTTATGGCTTTCGAGCTCGCCCGCTTCTGCCTATTGACCGCTATGGTTACTGCGTAGCTCTTCCCGAGACGACTTCTTGCCATGAGGTTGTTCATCCCAAATGGCTGCTTGTGATGGCATCGAAGATTCATGCTCTTGCCCGCATCGACACGTAGAATCTCATTTCCCTTCCTCCTCGTGCTCGTCTCATAACTTGTAAGTGGGTCTACAAGTTTAAGACTGATGATACTCTTGAACGTTACAAAGCTCGTTTAATGGTGAGAACATGGCCATGACTACGAAGAGACATTTACTCCTATATATATGGCCCACGTGACCACTCTTCACACACTTCCTCAATGTGGCTTCTATTCGCCGCTAGTCTATCTCTTAGCTTGATGTCAAGAATGCCTACAAGTAGCCACCACCTAGATTCTCTTCCTAATGGCATGGTTTGTCGTCTTCATAGCTGTCTATATGGCCCTAAGCAAACCCTCGTACCTGGTTTGACCGCTTCTGTCTTAGTGGTGATTGCGGCTAGTTTTTGGCGAATGCTCATTATCCTGCACTTTCGGTCCAGCATTCAACTCGTGGTCGAACACTTCTTCTACATGTCAATCATCACTAGTGAAAGCTCGTCATAGTGAATTTCTTATGTCCGATCTTGGTCCTCTTCCGTACTTCTTTGAGATTGAGGTTTCATCTACCTCTATTGACTTCTTTATTTTCCAAGAGAAGTATGTCTAGGATCTTCTTACTCGTGCTACTCTTACTGTACCTTTGTGACCACCTCCACTCCCTACCAGTCTGGATGGGCATCCTTTGCCTTGCTGCGGGTTGCTACAAGCACTGTCTCAATCCCACATCCTGTGTTCCCTTTATGTGTGACACCATAACCGCACGCTCGAGCACCACCAATGGTGAGTAGGAGCTCGGACAGTCGACACGTACCTGGATTATGCACCGGACGAGCCGACGACATGCGCTACCTAAAGTCGAGGCCAAGGGCGCACAGTAGGAGAACTTAGGGTGCTTAATCAAGCACGTGGCACACAACCCACAAACAGGAAAGGAACACCCAGCCAGATCGGCAGGGTACGAAGAGTGCACAGGCAAGTGGGAAGCCGGATCAAGTCCCTCTACTGCCAGTGGTGCCAGTCTGCCTTTGTTGCCTTGTCTACCAGATATTTTTCAAGAGTGGCATCATCGCCTTGGGTCACTTGTGATCTCTCATCCTTAGTTCGACGTGATCTTCTTGGATCCGTCTCCGATGATGTCTCTAATACGTGGTCCAGTTACCTTATACTCATACGGAGACAGTGTCTCAGCATCCTTTAGACCTTGTTCACTCTGATCTCGAGGGATCATCTCCCCCTTTTCCTTCGCTAGTGACTTCTCTCAACACACCTGGATATATACTTTATTTGTTCTCGTAGTGAGGTCTTATCTATAAGCCTTTTGCTGCCATGGTTCACTCTCAATTCTCTACGCCTATTCATGTGTTCTATGGTGACTCTGGTGAAGAGTATATCTCCCAAGTTGTTGCATGGAATCCTTGCTGAGCAAACTTTGCTTCTCTTATCATGTTGCTCATGATCAAAATGGCATGGCTGAGCGCAAGCATCATCACCTTCTTGAGACAGCTCGTCCATTGATGGTCACCGCCTCTCTTTCACCGTACTTTTGGGCCAGCTTTGTCTCCACTTCCGTATATCTCATCAACCTTCAGCAATCCACTGCTCTGCAGGATAACGCTCCTTTCAAGCGTCTATTTGATCGTTTATTCGGCGCTTCAATTTTTTGCTTGTGTTTGCTATGTCCTTACCCCGCGTGAACGCACCAAACTAACTTCTCAGTCCGTTGAGTGTGTCTTCTTAGGATACAACAACATTGAGCATAAGGGATATCATTATTGGGATCATGTTGGGCGTCAGATGGCTATTTCTCGGGATATGACGTTTGATGAGTCTCATCCCTTCTACCCGTGTCCATCTTCCTCGACCTTTTCAATGGAGAAAATGTATTTTCTTTAAATCCAACACTCCTATCATTCCCTGATCCAGTCGTCGTACTGCTCATGCTTCTCTGATTATTGTAGATCCAATGCCATCATCTCCTATGATTTCCTCACCTCGCTTATCACGGGATTCTACACCTTCATCAGTCGTGGCTTCCTTGTCTCCATCACCTGAGTTTATCCCGTTGATTTCAGCTTGTATTCTTCCATCTTTTCCTCACTTTTATATACATCGTCCGCGTGTTGTGAATGTGTCTACTGATGAGTCACTTCCCCTCTCGGCCTACATATGGCTTGCTTCCTCGTCCGCTTCCGCCTGTTGGTCGCCTTGGTCTTCCAAGCGTTGGCGCTGGTGTTCTTGAGCCGACTTCTTATCGTGATGTTATGCATACCAAATGGCACCTTGCGATGGCAGGGGGGATTATTGCTCTTGAGCGCATTGGCACGTGGGATATTGTTTCTCTTCCTCGTGTTCGTCCCATCACTTGGTGGGAATGTTATGACTCACTTTGACTTTTTATATGTTCCTTCTTTTACTCATGTTCCTCGACTTTACTACACTCGTGGTCCGCATGTTGTGGATTCTTCTGATATGCCATCTCCCTCGACTATTATATCTTCTTCCGTTGGCAACGCACGGCCTTCAGCTTAGCCTACCTATGGCTTTCGAGCTCGCCCACTTCTGCCTATTGACCGCTATGGTTACTGCGCAGCTCTTCCCGAGATGACTTCTTGCCGTAAGGTTGTTCATCCCAAATGGCTGCTTGTGATGGCATCGAATATTCATGCTCTCGCCCGCATCAACAGGTGGAATCTCATTTCCCTTCCTCCTCCTGCTTGTCTCATCACTTGTAAGTGGGTCTACAAGGTTAAGACTGATGATACTCTTGAACTTTACAAAGCTCGTTTAATGGTGAGAACAAGGTCATGACTACGAAGAAACATTTACTCCTATATATATGGCCCACGTGACCCCTCTTCACACACTTCCTCAATGTGGCTTCTATTCGCCGCTAGTCTATCTCTTAGCTTGATGTCAAGAATGCCTAAAAGTAGCCACCACCTAAATTCTCTTCCTAATGGCATGGTTTGTCGTCTTCGTCGTTGTCTATATGGCCCTAAGCAAACCCCTCGTGCCTGGTTTGACCGATTCATCTTAGTGGTGATTGCGGCTAGTTTTTGGCGAGTGCTCATTATCCTACACTTTCAGTGCTCATTATCCTACACTTTCGGTCCACCATTCAACTCATGGTCGAACACTTCTTCTACATGTCAATCATCACTGGCAACGACTCTTAAGTACATTGCCTTGGTGAAGGCTCGTCATAGTGAATTTCTTATGTCCGATCTTGGTCCTCTTCGGTACTTCCTTGAGATTGAGGTTCAGTTAGAGCCCAACGCCTCGCTCAGGTTCAGTTAGAGGCAACGCCTCGCACACACGCGCATATGTACGAGAGAAACGCGCATCGCTCGGCCCCCGACCTCCCACCGTAACCGGCAACTCCCCGAAATTTTCCTCCCCCTCGCTTCTACCACGGTTTTTTCCGTCATGGACGGCCCATAGAATGTCATGCAGCTGCGTCTCCGGCCCGCCCGGGACGAAAAGCCCATTTTCTGTCATGATTTTTTGTCATAGAAGTAGGAGCCCACCACATCTATGATGATACCGGGTTTTGTCACAATTATCGTCATAGAAGTGTCATATGTATGACAGGAAAAAAAATCGTTCGGCCCAAAATGTCACGGATGTGTCTTTTTTTTGTAGTGTGGATTGATACCTTAGTTTCATAATTGAGGGAAATACTTACCGTTGTTGTGCTGCATCATCCTCTCCTCTTCGGGGAAATACCAACGCAGATACAAGAAATTAGTGGCGTGAAGACGACCCTAGCCCCCGCACCTTGCAGTGAGAAGGCACCATCGAAGTTCATCACCCAATGCTCTGGGGCTTCCCGTCCAGGGAGGGTGGATTGTTCCCATACATTTTCCGGAATGGAAGGCGTCCATTCTTCCACGAACTCTGCCTGTGCTCAACTTTTGATGGTCTTGGTCGCTAGAACTCCAGGGCAAAAGCTTGAAACTCGATTCCCCACTCTGCCACACGTCCAGTCGCCTTGTGGTTGTGCAGAACTCTTTCTAGGGGGAATTTGGTAAGGACCTTGATTTGGTGCCCTTGGAAGAAGTGCCGCAGCTTGCCTGAAGCGATGAGGAGGGCATAAAACAGCTTTTGCGGCATAGGATACCATTCTCGGCCCCCCTACAACATCATGCTCACGAAGTACACCGAGCGTTACACCGAAGGACTTTCCGTAGGCTCCGGGATCTGCCCCTCGATCGACTGCTCTTGAGCTTGCTCCGGTGGCATTCCCAAAGGCTCCCGTTCTACCACGAGGACCGCGCTTGTCGTTTACGGGGTAGCCGCAAGGTAGAGCAACAACGGCTCATTTGGGCGGGGAGCCACCATGATCGAGGGCACAGCCAGGTATCTTTTTAGGTCCCGAAAGGCCTGATCAGCTTTATGGGTCCATTCAAAATATCCCATTCTCTTCATGATCCTGAAGAATGTCAACACGCGCTCTCCTAGTTTGGAGATGAATCGCCCCAGCGCGACAACGCACCCCTCCAGGAGTTGCATGTCCTTGAGGCGATTTGGTGGTGCATCTCTTCGAGGGCCCGAAATTTTTCGGGGTTGGCCTCAATACCCTGGTGTGATACCAGGAATCTGAGGAGCTTCCTGGAAGGTACCACGAACACACATTTGTTGGGGTTGAGATTGATGTTGGCCTTTTGAAGGTTGGTGAAGGTCTCTTCCAGGTTCGCGGTCAGCGTGTCCCGCTCGCGGGTTTTGACGATGATGCCGTCGACGTATGCCTCCGGGTTTCTGCTCATCTGGGGACCAAGGGCGATGCACATGAGCCTCTGGAAGGTTGCCCCATCATTTCCAATCTGAATGGCTTGTATACGAAGTAGTACACCCCACAAGGTATGACGAAAGCCATTTTTTCTTCATCCTCCTTGGCCATCTTGATCTGGTGGTAGCCTGAGAAGGCGTCGAGGAAACAAAGGAGATCACATCCCACCGTTGAGGCAATGATTTGGTCTATTCTTGGCAAGGGATACGGATCCTTCAGACAGGCCTTGTTGATGTCCTTAAAGTCCACGCATAGACGTAGATCACAGTTGGCCTTGGGTACAATCACAAAGTTGGCAACCCACTCCAGGTGTGTCACCTCTCGGATGAATTTGGCCTTCTTCAACTTCTCTATCTGCTGGATGATCAATTCCTGCTTTTCTGGCGATTGTCGTTGTATCTTCTATTTGATGGGGCTGCAGCCATGGCATACCACCAAGTGGTGCTCGATCACCTCCCTGGGGACTCCGGGCATATCTGACGCTGTCCAGGCGAACATGTCAGACATTTCCCAGGGGAAGGGGAAGAGCGTGCTTTCCTATTTGTAGGTGAGCCTCCCGCCTATAAGGACAGAGGTCCATGTTCGTTCATTGAGCACCACTCTCTTGGTTGAGGCCTTCTCTTCTGTCATTAACTTCTGTCAGCGGGGAGTTGAGGCTTCACAAATCCTGGGCTAATCTAGATCGTCCGGGGAGGCGGAAGCCGCTGCTTTGTAGAAATGCTAGATGCATTGAATAGTGTCTTCCTGGTCCGCCTGGATTGTGATCACCCCTCCGAGGCCCGACATCTTGACGGAATTGTAGGCATCATGTGTCACGACCATGAATTGGGCCAGTGCATGGTAACCAAGGATGGCATTATACTCCTGGCCAATGTGGGCCACGTCGAAGATGATTCTTTCCGTCCGATAGTTCTTATTGATCCTGAATGTGACGGGAAGGGCCACCTGCCTTATGGGAATCGTGCTCCCGGAGGTTACACCCGAGAACGTCTTGGTAGGCATCAGGCGATCGTACGTGATCTGCATCATGTCGCAGATCTTCGGGGAGATGACGTTCAACCTGACTCCACCATCGATGAGAGTTTTTGTGACCTTGATCCTATGAATGGTGGGAGATACCACGATTGGTACAATTCCCACCATCTTCACGTTCATTGGGTGATCCGCGAGGTCAAATGTCACCGAGACCCCAAACCATTTCAATGG
The DNA here is from genome assembly GCF_018294505.1 of Triticum aestivum. NCBI lineage: Eukaryota > Viridiplantae > Streptophyta > Magnoliopsida > Poales > Poaceae > Triticum > Triticum aestivum. The sequence continues at coordinate 450,307,875 of NC_057804.1, forward strand.
CTTGGCGGCTTTTCCTCCGGGAAGAGCAGCGCAAACTTCCCAGGAAAGGTGCTTGAAACATTAGTTTGAGTGAGGGGTCTGCGCCCCGTGATGAATACATGCCACCACTTTGGGATCCTAGAAGTCTCCGCCTCTATTTTATCAGAGTCCGGGCCATTCCTGGTCTTGCCGTCCCCTGCCTTCTGGCGTCCTCAACGGAAGGGCTCACGCGGGCCTCCGCGCTGACCAGCGCACCCTCCCCCTCGACCTTCCTCCTTTCTTCCTTCGTCAGGCCTGTGCCTACGCCACTCCTTTTGATGATCCTCCGCCATCTTTTTGATCTCATGGCACTCGATCATGTCATGTGTGCGCGAGCTGTGCAAGGCACGGTACGGACCATAGCTCGAATCATCAGAAGACACCTCTTCCTTCTTCTCTTGCTTCCATTCAGGCTCCGCCGCGAAGACCCTGGGCAAGTCACGCTTTTGGCCCTTGACGCGGGAGGGTTTGGCCTCTCGATCGGTCGTCTGCGAAGAGCGGTTTTGGGGCTTGGCCACCCTGGCGCACTTGTCTGCTAGCTCGTAAAGCTACGCCATTGTGCGCACGTCGTGGACCGCCATCTTCCCGCAAATCTTGAGATCCATGACCCCGTTGCAGAAGGCTGCGACAACCTCCGTGTCGCCATTGATGTGGGGAATCTTGTTGCGGACCTGGCTGAAACGCTAGATGAACCCTCGTAGCGTCTCGCCCTCCTTCTGATGGATGGCGTTCAGGTCGGCGATCGTGGAAGGCCGCTCGCAGGTTGCCTTGAAGTTGGCGATGAACTACTCGCACAACTCGTCCCAAGTCATGATGGAGTTCAGTGGGAGGTTCATGAGACATGAACGTGTCGAGTCCTTGAGGGCCATAGGGAACTAGTTGACCATGGCGTCGTTGTGGTATAGATTTGGAGGAACTCGACGGGGTCGGTCGAGCCGTCATACCACGATGACAAATCCGGCTTGAATGACGGGGGCCAGACCACCTCGCAAAGTTCGGGGGTGAACGCCTGGCATCCTGTGCCTATTGGAACAGCCCGAGCACCCGGGGCACCCTACCTCCGCTATTTCTTGGATGAATCTGTCATGTTGCTCTTGCCAACGCTCTATGGCGACATGGGCGTCCTCCACCGGGTGGCGGGCCGCGGATCGCTGATCCTTATCCTCCCCAGGGCGGAGGCCACAGATTGGCACACCTCCCCTTGATATGTCCATTTTGTGTCATGTTTTCATATCCATATTTATTGCATTATGGACTATTATTTCACTTTATAATACAATTGTATGTCTTTTCTCTCTTATTTTGAAAGTTTCACATGAAGAGGGAGATTGCCTGCAGCTGGAATTCTGGACCGGAAAAGGGTGTATCGGAGGCACCTTTTCTACACAACTCCAAATGAGCTAAAAATTGACGGAGAATTATTTTGGAATATATAAAAAATATTGGCCAAAGAATTACCAGAAGGGGACCCACCAGGAAGCGATAAGCTTGGGGGCGCGCCCCACCCCCAGGGCATGCCCCCCGAGCTTGTGGCACCCCTGGCAGGCCTCTGTGGCCCATCTTCTCCTATATGGTGCCATTTGACCTAGAAAAAATCAGAAGGAAGGTTTCGGGATGAAGCACCGCCGTCTCGAGGCAGAACCTAGGCAGGATCACTTTTGCTCTCCGGTGAAGCGATTTCGCCAGAGAAACTTCCCTTCGGGAGGGGGAAATCGAAGCCATCTTCATCATCAATGATCCTCTCATCGTGGGAGGACCAATCTTCATCAACATTTCACCATCACCATCTCATCTCAAACCCTAGTTCATCTCTTATATTCAATCTTTGTCTCAAAACCCTCAGATTGGTACCCGTGGGATGCTAGTAGTGTTGATTACATCTTGTAGTTGATGCTAGTTGGTTTATTTGGTGTAAGATTATATGTTCCGATCCTTAATGATATTCAATACCCCTCTGATCTTGAACATGAATATGATTTGTGAGTAGTTACTTTTGTTCTTGAGGACATGGGAGAAGTCTTGTCATAAGTAATCATGTGAATTTGGTATTTGTTTGATATTTTGATGATATGTATGTTGTTGCTTCCTTTAGTGGTGTCATGTGAACATCGACTACATGACACTTCACCATACTTGTGGGTCATCACCCCTCCCAGGCTTCGGCGGGCTTGTCGTGGCTCGCGGTCTCGCGGATGTTGAGGGGGCGGCACATGCTTCGGGACACATGACCGTTCACGGTGTTATCGTGACAGCGTCTGCGGGTGTGGTTGTGCTTGTCCAGTGATGTCAATTAGATATGTGATCTGTGCGAGCCAGGAACCGCGTTTGGCCTTCGGTGGTGGGTACTGCTGGAGTTTGCGCACCACCATCAATGTTGTCATCGGAGTGTAGATGGTACGGGCCGTGGTTCCCGATAGAATAGCCGAAACATGAGTTCGTACCCCCTGCTATGGAGGAGCGACAGCTTGGTCATGATCGATGCCCATGCTGTGACCTGCGTCTCCTCCTCCCCCGTCCTGCCCCGTGTCCCCCTCATGATCCAGGAGAGGGTGTTGGACCTCTTCCGCCGACGAGGGAGGAGGAGGAGGAGGCTGAGGGGCGATGCGTGCTAAGCAGCGTCAGTGGCCTCCTGATGTCGACGCCGTGCCAAAGAACGTGCTTACCAGCTGCTCATCAGGGCCATGGATGCCCCGGAGCATCTCGACGCCATGACTCAAATTGCGATTGAGGATCTGAGAAGAACAGCCGACGGGGACGGTGCTGGTGCGGGACCTAGACGTCTCAATCCCCTATATGGCGCGCCAAATGTCGGTTTCTAAGAACCTACATATGAGTTGTGAGCAACAACCCTTTGAGAGTTCGGCCAAGGACTGAACACGTCCAGCAATCCTGAGTCATGGATGAAATGTGGTGGATGAACTGCAAATGAACATAAGGAACTACCTAGGTTCGGGCCACCTTCTTGGTGTAATACCCTACTCATACTTTGTTTTGTATTGCAATGGTAGAGAGCTACAATGTGTATGTTACAAGGTCAAAAGATCGACCTCCAGCGCCGCCCCGATATTCCTCTATTTATACAAAGGGGTGAGAGAGGGAGAGGCGATGGAGGATAGAATCCCCCCTTGGCCCCTTCACCTCCGTCCAACGAGGGCACCCTTTATCGACCGTAGCGTGCTACAATGTAGCCCTGTGGCCTGCTCATGCAGGCTATCCCGTGACACTATTGATAACCACCAAAGGACGGGATATGATCAGTAGGCCGCCCAAAGTCAAACCTTATCATTTTCGCTCCATGCTTCGTCTATAGGCACAGCCTGCCTCTGTACTTTTGAGCAAAGCCCCTTCTCCCATCCCGCGTGGGGCACCTAGGATGGCTTCCTGGGAGGCTCTTCTCAGGCGGGGAAACGTCCCAAATGGTCTTCTTGGGCCCCTCATGTCACCGCCTTCGCTCCTTGCTCACCACAGCACCTTCGTAGAACCTCCCGGTCGCCCAGTCCTGGATACTCCGTAATCCATTGGTCCGACAATTGCCACTGGATTGGCTCCCGTTAGTGCCCGGCTCGCCCGCCCAGTTTCTGTCCCAATCCGCTCGTGATCCAGCCTCCCATCCATAGGACCGCCTTGATCGAGTTGAGCCGCTCGTGCGTGACGTGGACTTCTGGGTCATCACATGCAGCCATCCCGTCCATCCGATGTTTGATCCTAAGAGCATCTCCAACAGATGCGCTAAATAAGCAACGCACTGGAAAAACAGCTATATAACATGCGCTGTTAAAAATAGTGCTCCAACAGCAGCGCTATAATCCCATGCGTGGTAAAAAGGCGACATCGCGCTGGGTATTTGGTTTGCCCGATCGCGCGCGCGGGACAAGCAAATCGTGCGCGCGAATCTCACCAACCGCCGGACTGAAACCTCCAGGCACTGACGCCTCCGCCTGCACCTTCCCCCATTCGCTCCGACGACACGTCTGCGCTTCCCCCGCCTATCCCCAGCGCGTCGCCGCTTCCCCTGCTTCTCCCGGTGGCCTCCGCTGCTTCCTCCACCTTATCTCCTCGTTGCCGCCCCTTGAGCGCACCATTCCTTTGACGAACAGCGCCCGATGGTCGTTTGCAGCTCGACGCCCACAAGGTGTTTGACAAAACATTTGCAAGGTATATATTGCTTCTAACTTTATATTTGTAGATGAATTTGGTGCATGTTGTTGGTAGTTTTAAATTAGTTTAAATTCAAGTTTTTAGATGAGTTCATCCTACGATTCTTCCGATGAATAATTTGATCTTCAAGAGGAGGAGGACGCTGCAATGATCCTAGCTATGCATGTTAATAAAAAAGTCGACGCACGGTGGTTCGGTTTTCGGTTGTCAGAAATTATGGAGGGAAAGGATCGATGCCCACAACAGATTAGTGAGGACCTATTTTGTGAAGAATCCCACATTCCCCGAGTCCTACTTTCGGCACCGTTTAGGATGAACATCGAGTTGTTCAAACACATTGCGGAGAAACTGGCGAACCATGATTGGTTTTTTCAGCAAAGGGGGAATGCCGCCAGAGAACTCGGGCATAGCACCTTCCAAAAGGTGATCGCCGCTTTGTGTATGTTGGCATACGGTATTCCGGCGGATCTAGTTGATGACCACTTGGCCATGGGTGAGAGTCAAGTGATCATGTGTGTCAAGCGCTTCATAGTTGGAATTGTGCAAGTGTTTGGTTCGGAATATTTGAGAGCTCACAATGCTAAAGACACCGCAAGGCTTGGAGGTCAACAAAGCTCGCGGGTTCCAGGTATGCTTGGCTCAATAGATTGCATGCATTGGAGCTGGAAGAACTATCCTACGGCATGGCAAGGACAATTCCACTACCAGAAAAAGGGTTCCACTATAATCCTTGAAGCGGTGGCCGATCATGAGACTTGGATTTGGCATGCTTTCTTCGGAATGCATGATCTTGCAATGACATCAATGTTCTTCAACGGTCACCACTCATGAATAGGATTGCAAATGGTGAAACTCCACAAGTGGAGTTTGTAGCAAATGGCCATACATACAACTATGGCTACTATCTTGCGGATGGCATCTACCCAAGGTGGCAAACATTCGTGAAGCTGTTAAAGGCACTGTAGGGTAAGAAAAATCTTGATTTCTACAATGCTCAAGCGACGGCTAGGAAAGATGTGGAGAGAGCTTTTGGGATTTTGTAAGCCCAATTTGCTAGTGTGGGAGGACCGGCTAAATTTTGGAATCAAAAGATCCGTTAGTACATCATGAACGCTTGTGTGATCATGCATAACATGATCATCGAGAATGAGCGTGGGCAAGATTTAGACTATTCTCGGTATGAGTTGATGGTACATCCCGTGCAAGTGCGGAGGAGGGCTGTGAGGGTGGTCTGCTTTGTCGCCTCCTATCAATGCCATTCGACGTGCCAAAACGGATGATAAGCTTCAAAAGGATCTAGTCGAGGAGTGGTGGTCATGGAATGGCAACAAAACTAGTTTGATATTGTATGTTTGTTGTATTGTTCTGAACTATTTGTTGTATTGAAGATAAACTATTTGTTTGAGTTGTAATAATAATTAAAGTATTTATTGTTGATTTATTTTGTATGTGTTTGATCTTCTTGGTTCTATGTTTGAGTGGGAAATTTGTTTGTGCTGGACTCGCGTGCTGAAATTTAGAGCGCCTACCGAAACACTGCCTGTGGCGCGCAATATTATAGCATTTCTAGTAAAACAAAACACCAACCAAGCGCGCTAAAACACTATTTAGTGTTGTAAAACCGCGCTACCGCGCGTGTGCTGGGATGCTCTAACACGGCAGCCCACATGCATGTCGTTGCCACACAATGAGTCCGCTCCTGCCCTGTTGTGCATCGCTCCACCCCACCTGCAGTTCGGCTCTACCTGCTGGATCCTGCCGTGAAGGTCGCTCGATCATGCGCGGCCATGCCTCGCTCCCTGCTTTGACCGCTTGGTGCTGGCTCCGCTGACTACTTCTGATCTTCAAGTAAAAAAGAAATTTAAGTACAATGCTTTCGTCCGGTACACATCTCCCTTGCTGGCCACCTACTCTTGGCGGTGTCCCTGACATAGGCTTGTGCTCGTTTCTGCTGGCCGTGATGGTCGCTCTTTAACGACTCCTCTCGTGGCCTCCGCACATGATGATTGTCGCTTTACATCGACTACTGTCACGACTAGCATCGTTGATTGCCACTTACATGTCAAATCCTCGCTCACATGCTTCATCTCAATCTACGGCATGCCACTCAGTAACCAGCTACAGGAAAATAAAACTACAACCTTTGTATCAAAATGTAAGACGATTTTTTTCATGACAAATCGAATGAAACCGCTTCGGATTTCTTTTTATGAAAACCCTTGTTCCGCTCTTGCTCGCCGCTACTAACAGGGCCTCGGCTTATTTTCCTTCAGTTCACATTTTTCAGCTCATCTGTTCCATTGCATTGAACTCCTCAAACACCTTAGAAAAGAAAGATGATATGATATGTATACCCAACTATGTTAACAACATATACTTCTGATTCACATTCGATGAAACTATTAAATTACACCGGTACATCAGGAGGTACCTACTCCTGAACTATAAAGTTCAGAATTTAAGGCCCTGTTCGGCACTCCCCCAGCTCCGCAGAATACAAGGATCTGCGGAGTACGACTTTTGCCCGCTCCATGATTTTTTAACTACGGCTCCGGCCGCTCCAGGAGTGGAGAGCCTCCGAACACGGCCTAAGCTTCTGATCTTGAATAAATGAATACAGTAAACATGTACTCCCTCCGTCCAAAAATTCTTGTTTTAGATTTGTCCAAATACAGATGTATCAAGTCGCGTTTTAGTATTAGATACATCCATATCTAGAAAAATGTAAGACAAGAATTTTGAGACGGAGGGAGTACATAAATTGCCAAGTTATGTTCTCTATCGCCCAAACACTCGCCAAGACTACCTTATCAAAGGATCAAGGAGATACTAGTAACTAGCCAAGTTAGGAGGAATGACAGCCATATCTTGCTTTGTTTCTTCAGATCCAAACGCACACTAAAGGCCTTTCTTCCGGATAAAAACTGGTCTGTCAAGCCCTGAAATAGTTACGCTGTACGTCAGATGTAGAAACACACATGTCACAATTGCAAGGACAAACATAACTGCTCCCCTCCTCAGTTTATCGCAAAAGATAAATTCCCTCTCTAATACATAATTAATTAAATGGAGGCGGTATCCCAGAATAATCTCATACATAATGAAGATGCAAACGTGTGATGATTTATAAAATGGATTATGTTAACCTTTGAGTCCTTCATTTTCCATGCACGTGGGATTTCCCACAATTTATGCAGGGGCTAAAATATCATACTGTTAAGCACCAGAATCAGCTCTTTCAGTCCTCAATTTCACAGGAACAATTTCATCTTATGACTGCCGTAAAATTCAGTACATACTACTAATGCAAATTTCACTCTCCAACTAAGATTTTTAATGAGGCACTCTTTGCTACTAATATTATCAAGCATAATCAAATATCTCACAATATCAGCAGGCAATCAACAAGGTGGGGAAAATATCTGGTGCCCCGGAGCTTGTGGTGCTACCGATGCACCGAACTCACATTGTGCTTTTAAAACGTTCAAAAAATTCTGCAAAAAAATTAGTACTCACACAACATCAATGTAGGTTGTCACAAAATTTCAAGTCAAAATTCGAAACATAACTCAAAAAACAAAAATGAAAAATTCAACACTGAGTAGTACATAACATTAACTTGGGCTTTAGATTTGGCCCATTTTCACACTGACGCCAAATTTGTCATTTTTGTATCTCAAAAAATATTTTGAATTTGTATACGATTTTTTGTGACATCATACATTGATGTTGTGTTAAGGTGCTAGAATTTTTTCATATTTTAAAAAATATTCGATAGCATTCGGTGCACCAGTAGCACCACAAGTGTGGGTGCACCGGATACATTCCCCAACAAGATGGACCATCAACATGCATTTTTGGAACTAGAATGTGGCACAGAGAAATACGATCAACAACTAGGGAGTGGAAATTATGCTCTTCTATTACAAAGGGATAACAGTTAGTACTTGGTACTCCCTCCGTGAAGAAATATAAGAGTGTTTTGATCACTACTTTAGTGATCTAATCACTCTTATATTTCTTTAGAGGGAGTAGCATCTAAGGCCTAATATAAATAAAGGCTTGTGTGACTGACAGGCATACAACAACCAATTAAAACACTATTTTTCTGCAGAACCTAAATATTGTACAAGGAACATCTTTACCTCTCGTGTGAAAGAAACCCTATGCAAACAAGGTTAGACAATTAAAAATACATAGTTTACATTACCGCAAGTAAAAGGAATGCACCTTTAGTTTGAAATGGAATATCTGATAAGCCTGCCTTACAGGGAGATTCAAAAGAATTATCATGGAACCTTGATTTAAATCTTTTCAACTTGCTGATTGCTGGACTATCAAGGAGATCAAGTAGAAGAGGGTTAAGTCCTCTTAGTTTGTGGGTTGAGTCGACCAAAAATTCAGCAAATATTGACAATCGTTTTCATTGCAATGGAAATAAATCCATCTAGAAACTGCTATGAGCCAAGCATTGCTCCAGACAACATGAAACACAGAACAGAAGTTAAATTACTCATGTCATCAGATGGATAATCACAATAATTTTACTTGTGACATTGGGGTAGAGGTGGGATGCAAATCCTCACAATGGCAAAGTGTTGGTATGGCGCTAGCTAAGCTTGTAATTACTGTTGTTCCCCAAAAGCTCGAGACATTGCCGTTCGAATAAATCCAACTTGAATTCTGTGAAGTAGGCTAATGGCAACTAAACAAGAAAATTATGTGATGCACTGTATCTGGACTTCTGGAGTGAGCAGAGATTTGGGAGCATTACTGAAGAATATACGCGATTCTAAAGAATACACACGCAATGAAAAAGGGCTGAGAAACTCTGTCCTTGCCAGAATCCGTACCAGCCTCGAGGGGACACAGGCCTTCCATCGGCAGGAAGATGCGATGCCCCAGGCCCGAATCCTCTGCAGTCGATTTCACATGCTGATGCCCACCCCCGAATCAACCGAGAGCAGAAGCACAACAGTAGGGACGCTGTAATGTGTCGCCGTGAAGCCGAGGCCCCGATTCCTCCGCGTCTGAAGCCAAGCGCTGACGAGGACACCCAACGCAAAACCGCCCGCTCATGGCCAAAACCGATCGACCCTCGCCTCCGACCTCGATGCTGCTGGTAGCGGAGCCGCATTTCCCAGAAACTGCGGGGAGGCTAGCTCGCAATACCCACGACCAAATTTTCTTTTCCTCGCTAACATAAAAAAAATCATTGTCTGCAGCCGTGGTGGGAATTGTTTTTTGCTTTTGGTGGACCAACCGAGCGGATACGAAGGGAGTCCGGCTCGGTGGGTCGTTCGACCGAGAGAGAGCTGGAACAGGGGCTCCAAGAGGAAGAAGCAAGCAAGTGGAGGAGGTGGCTGCACCATTTGCTCTGCTTGCTTCTCTGCACTTACGCAGCTGCTGGGGTTCAGGTCCAAGCCAAAGGGGAGTAGCCGCCGTTTCAGGCGCCCTGACTTCCCTTCATCTTCTCCAGCAGCCTGTGCTAGACAAGGGGAGATATAACCCCACAGTTCCGCACCTGCGGCTCCTTGTGCCCCATGCCGACCTCTCCTCCACCCCTGATGCATGCACCGGCTAGAGCTCAGGCCTCCATGCTCCCTCGGCCGCTAGCCTAATGACCGTCCCTACGACCCTGAGCGTCTCCGCCAACCCTGAGTATGCTAACGACATGATCATCAATTGGCGACGACCCTCAGTATATTGCCTTTGTGAAGGCACGTCTTAGTGAGCAGTTTCTTATGTCTGATTTTGGCCTACTTTCTTGGGATAGAGGTCTCTTCTACCATTGATGGTTTTTTTTATTTTCTAAGAAAAATATATCCAGAATCTTCTTGCTCATGCTGCTCTTACAGATGAGTGCACTGTTGAGACTCCCATGGAGTCAATGTTCACCTTCGTGCTAGTGATGGTGACCCTTGTCTAATCCGACGTGTTATCATCATCTTGTTGGGAGTCTTGTTTATCTAGATGTTACTCGTCCAGATATCTCCTATCCCGTCCATAGTTTGAGTCAGTTTGTCTTTGCACCCACATTGGTTCACTATAGTCACCTCCTCCTTCGTGTTCTCTGATATCTTCGTGGCACGATCTCTCACCGTATGTTCTTTCCCTGCTCTAGTTCATTACAGCTTCAGGCCTATTCAAATGCTACGTGGACTAGTGATCCCTGGGATCGTCGTTCACTTTTTGCTTATTGTGTTTTTCTTGATGGTTCTGTCACTGCCTCGAAGACAAAGAAACAGACTACAATTTCACGTTTGGGTGCAGAGCCTGAGCCTCGAGCTCTGGCTCTTTTGACGGCAGAGGTGAGTTGGTTACGATGGTTACTTCAGAAGTTTGGTACTTCTGTCACTACACCTACTTTGCTCCTATTTGACAATACAGGTGCTCATAGTGTTGCGCGCGACCCAGCGAAGAATGAGCTCACCAAGCATATTGGCGTTGATGCTTTTTTGTGTGTGCTGGTGTGCAAAATTCAGGTTATTGCACCTCAGTATGTGCCTTCGGAGTTACTGTTGGCAGATTTCTTTAGGAAAGCCCAAACTAGAGCACAACACGACTTCTATATCTATCTCTCCAAGCTCGGTGTTGTCGATCCACCATGAGTTTGAGGGAGGGGGAGTTAAGAGTTATATATTTAGTCGTGTACCCCTTTGTATTGTCCCCGCTCTGTAAAGGTTTTTTTTTGCATATTGTAAAACACTTGTACGTGTATACAATGGCATATGGCCACCTGGAAACACAGTTGCATATTTCCTAACAGGAACCTCCCTCCTTGTTAATGGCCAAACACTTCTTAGCACTTTTGTCCTTTCATGTTCATCAACATACGATGCAGCTCATTTCTGGTGGTCAGATTGTTGACTCTGGTTGTCGAGTAATTCTCGACTTTGACGCATGCTTTGTTTTGGACCGTCACACTGGTGCTATCCTTGGTGCTGGCCCCCGATGTCATAACTCCCAGGGCCTGTGGGAGCTTGACTGGCTTCACTTTCCCTCTGTTGCCACCGCCGCCAGTCTCTCCACCTCTGTTGCCTTGTCTACCAACTCTTTTTAGCAGTGGGATCATCGCCTTGGTTACTTGTGTTACTCTCGTCTCTCATCCTTAGTTCGGCGTGGTCTTCTTGAAATGTGTGAGGCCTTAATGCACTGACTCGAACCTTTGCCCGTTGTGTTCGCCTTAGGCACCCCCTTGGTGATTGTCAACCATATGTGGTCCTTTAGCTGATGAATATCGCTTTGCTTTCCTCCAAAAGCTGAGTTGTGCTCCTCGTAACCTGGTCCTTGGGTCGTTACCGGTGACTTCAACTTGATCTAGCAGGTAGGGGCGGGTAAAAATAACGCTAACCTAGAAAGAAGATAGATGGGCAGATTTCACCGTTTCCTTGATGACCTTGGGCTTCGCGAGATCAACCTCATCGGGCGGCGCCAACGTTGGTGCAGCTAGACCACTTGTTCTGTTTTCAACGAATTGGGGGTAATGACATCCTAGTTGCTTTTCCGTGCGAATACTCCATGGCATTTGATTTAGCATGTACACCACGATTTTCACACCTAGGGCTCACTAGTCCCACTTCAAGGATATCTGGCCGAATTTTGATGGCTTCTGCCAGGTGGTTCCTGATGCCTAGCATGCGTCGTCGCACCTTTGCCAATTCTAGCGTTTGGGTGTCCTGCTGAAGCATATGGACAACACATTGCGGTTGTGGAGCGACCGGCATATTGGCAGCATCAAGCTACAACAGCTCATGGCTAAGTAAATCATTTTTCAGCTCAACATGGTGCAGGAGACCCGACAGTTGTCCCAAAAGGAGTTTAATATGCGCAAAGAGCTGAAGCTTAAGTTGCTTGGTTTGGCCTCCCTCAAGTGCATCATCCCCCGCCAGCCCTCCGCTTCCACTAGCTAGCCGAGGGAGACGCAAACACGTGCTACTTCTACATCCATGTGTGCCACTGCCACTGCAAAAATCACATGATTGCCATTACCCGTGGCAATATTGTCACCTTGACCCATGAGGATAAGGAGTAGACACTGGCAGACTACTCGTCCATCATGGGTTGCACCATCCCTCGTAGAGTTGTTTTACCAACTCGCTTTGGAGATCATTAAAGATGAGCTTGCCGTAGTCGTCCACCAGCTCTATTTGCTTATACCGGGTTGCCTCGTTGAGCTTAACAATACCCACATCGTCTTGGCGCTAGAGAAGAAAAACTCGAACAAGGTCGCGCACTTCCACCTGATCTGTTTACCGCATACCTTTGGTAGGCTTTTCTCCAAGCTGCTTGCTCTCCACGTCATGCCTCGGCTCCCAGAACTATTCAAGGAAAACCAGAGCTCCTTCATGCTCACCACTAAGGGCTTGCACGTTAGATACATCGCAACCCTCATGCTCAAGGTTGACATTGCGAAGGCATTCGATTCGGTCTCATGGCCCTTCCTCCTATGGTCTCACGGCCACCAGCACTGGCAGCGGATTCAACGAGTTGGTGTGGATGATTCTACCGTAGACACCCTCAACAGGGTGCCCGGGAGGCATATTCTTTACCATCATGGCATGTGGCAAGGTGACCCCTTGTCTTTGTTGTTTCTTCTTGTGCTGGAGGTGCTCAACGTCTTGTTGGTCCATGCGAAGAGCATTGTCATGTTAGAGCCATCGTGTTGGCGTGGCGTCAAGCACCTCATGTCGGCGTACAATGCCGACATGGTCTTGGTGGCACATCGAGCTTATGCACCAACTTCAACAAGTGTTCCTTTGCACCAATCTATTGCAGCATCCCCGAGATTTAAGTGATTAAGCTAAGCTTCGCATGTGCTTTCCCAGCGCTCCCGTGCACCTACCTTAGCCTCCCCTTATTGTGCAAGATTCGCACAGTCCACATGTAGCTTCTTCTAGACAAAGTTCTCAACTGCATCCCCACTTGGATTGAGAATCTACTAAACATGGGAGGCTGGCTCATGCTTGTCAAATTAGTACTTCTCTCCATCCCAGTTTATCAAGCCATCGCCATGCCACTACCTCTGTGTTTACTTGCGGCGGTTGAGAAGTACATTCGTGTTTTCCTTTAGAGCGGGGCCGACATAGTCAGCGACGGGCAATGCATGGTGGCCTGGAGCAAGGTGTGCTTCATGTGGAACTCAGCGGCTTCAGGATCCTTAGGCACATCTCTCATTTGCTGTGTGGATTCCTTGTTGAGCAGGGCACACTTCCTCGGTTCTCTTGTCTTGGTGCTCATGCTTAGAAGGGTGTTGCTGAGCGAAAGCAGCGTCACCTTCTTGTGGCGGTTCGTGCATTGATGATTGTCGCCTCTCTTCCACCTCACTTTTGGGTTGAGGTAGTTTCTGCTTGTACCTATCCCATCAACATTAATCCTTCCTCTGCTCTACAGACTGACATTCCTCTTGAGCATCTTTTTGGTTGTTCTCTTGACTACTCAACACTTCATTTGTTTGGTTGCATTTGCTTCTTCTTGCCCCTCGTGAATGCACCAAACTAACTATTCAGCCTGTTGAATGTGTCTTCTTAGGTTACAATGATGAGCAAGGGCTATCTGTGTTGGGATCCTGTGAGTCGTCGGATGCACATTTCTCAGGATGTGACTTTTGATGAGTCTCGTCCTTTATATCCACGTCCATCCTCTCCTTTGACCTCCCCCATTGAGGATATTTATTTCCTCACTTTTTCAAATACACCTATCACTCAAGTATTGCCCTTGTCCACCCATCCCACCGTGTCTTCCCATACTACTGTTGTAGACCCCACACCGTCGTCACTTGCAGCTTCCCCACCTCGTTCATTACCTGAGGCTTCCCCATTGATTCCCCCTCATCATCTTCTTTACTACACTGGTCATCCGCGTGTTGTGAATTCTTCTGATGAGCCATCTCCCTCGACTATTGTCTTCTTCTGTTGGCAACTCACCGCCTCCAGCTTAGCCTACTTATGGCTTTCGAGCTCGCCCGCTTCCGCCTACTGACCGCTATGGTTATTCTAGCACCGCTCTTCTCGAGACGACTTATCATGACGTTGTTGCTCATCCTAAATGGCAGCATGTGATGACATCGGAGATTGATGCTCTTTCGCACATTGGCACGTGGGATCTCATTTCCCTTCCTCCTCGTGCTCGTCTCATCACTTGTATGTGGGTCTACAAGGTTAAGACTGATGGTTCTCTTGAGCATTACAAAACTCGTCTAGTGATGTGAACATGGTCATGACTACGATGAGACATTTGCCCCTATGGCCCACATGACCACTCTTCGCACGCTTTTCATTGTGGCTTCTCTTCCCGATGACATGGTTTGTCGTCTTTGTCGCTATCTATATGGCCTTAAGTAAACCCCTCGTGTCTGGTCTGAGTGCTTCATCTCAATAGTGATTGCGGCTGGTTTTCGGTGAGTGCTCATGATCCTGCACTTTTTGTCTACATTTCAACTCGTGGGCGAACTCTTCTATATGTCGATCATCACCGACAACGATTCTAAGTACATTGCCTTTGTGAAGGCTCGTCATAGTGAGTTTCTTATGTCTGATATTGGTCCTCTTCGCTACTTTCTTGAGACTGAGGTTTCTTCTACCTTTAATGGCTTCTTTATTTCCCAAGAGAAGTATATCCAGGATTTTCTTGCTCTTACTGATAAGTGCACTATTAAGACTCCTATGAAGCTCAACTTCCACTTTGTATCCACCTCCGCTCCCTACCAGTCTGAGTGGGCATCCGTTGCCTGGTTGTGGGTTACTATGTGTGTTGCCTCGATCCCACATCTTGTCTTCCCTTGTTGGGCGGCCGCATCACCGCACACTCAGGCACCACCATCGGCGAGCAGGAGCACGAGCAAGCGTCCTTTTGACCTTGTTCAGTCTTATGTCTGGGCCCATCTCCCTTTGCCTTGGAAGGAGGTCATCACTAGTAAATTATCTTTATAGATGATTTCTCTTAACACACATGGATATACTTTATTTCTTCCAGGCGTGCAATCTGTGCGACGGAACATGGCCAATTTTCAGGGGCCATGAAATTCCTAGTACAAGGCAGCCTATAGCAAGCAGCAGCTAGCAGGCCTGCTACTCGATATCCAGCATGGGCTTGTAAGCCGCCCCGCTAGCGCTAGCGCGTCTAGCCGTCCAGGCTGTATAGAGTCTCCCATGGAGCCCATACGTCGAGCAATCAAGGCATCGAGCCATCGAGGACACCAACTCGAGTGGACGAGTCCTCTCCAACGCCGCCTCCTGCCCTCATCTCTTGTCTGTTCGTCTCCTCTCTCTTTTTCCAGTACGACGCTTGAAGCTCAGCGATCCTCCATCAGTCCATCCCCATCCAATTCAGCATGTGATGCTTCTATCAGCTGTCGGCCATCGATCCGTGAGTTCCGCAGATCGCATTCAATCTAGCAATTTTAATTTGTGCCAATAGCTGGTTGATAATTCTGTTACTTTATAGAAGTACTTAGAATTTACTTTTCAATATCATCACCGGATAATTTTGTTATTTATGTTCTCTTCTATATGTCGATCATCACCGACAACTCTATCTTTTCTATACACATTTCAAGATCCTCAAGATAGAGAACATAAATCCGGTGACCAAAAGAATTTGAAAAAAACATAAAACAGAGAAGTTAATCGAAAGGAGCCATGGATAAGTTTGTTGCAAAAGAACCACACGTATCCTCTAATAATCAATCACAGGATCAAGGCCTCACGGTTGATAATAATGTTGACCCTGATGTTGACAATGATCATAGAGATGAACAAGCAGAGAAAGAAAATAATGATGAGGTTGATGATGATCTTATTGGTAAAACAGACATTGATATGGATAATAATGGTGATGACATCGGGACAACTAGTATTGATGTTAACTCAAATACTTCACCTGTTGCGGATGTCGGTGGTTCTTTTCATGTTAATATATTTGATCCAAGAAATTGGGGTTCTCTTGATCCTAAGCAGATTGACATTTTAGCACAAAAGGCCCTAAAAGAGACTCACAATTTCAAAAAGGTCTTAAGAACAGATATTCTAGCAGGTTTTCTGCACTATTCAATACTAGAATTATGTCAAATGGGGAGCATTGCGATAGAGATTGGCTTGTCTATTCTAAGGAACTCGATAGACTATTTTGCTTTGGTTGTAAATTATTTACAAAAGGGCATAGAAAAGGTCAATTGGCAAACGAGGGGTGTGATGATTGGATACATCTTGGCAGTACACTTAAAGAGCATGAGACAAGTGTAGATCATGTTTTGAATATGACCACTTGGTATGAGCTCTGTACTACTAGATTGCAAAAGCATCAAACTATTGATAAAGATGCTCAAGGACAACTTGAGAATAAAAAGGAGCACTGGAGAAAAAATTTGTTCAGAATTGTTTGCATTATTAAATTTCTTGCCAAGCATAATCTAGCCTTTCATGGTAGTAACAGCAAACTGTATGAAGACAGCAATGGGAATTTCTTGGGTCTGTAGAGATGTTGGATGAATTTAACACAGTTATTCAAGAGCATGCTTGTAATGAAGAAACTCATGCTCATCATCTTGATCATAAGATTTAGAATGAGTTGATACACTTGTTTGCTTCAGCTATTAATTGTTAAGAAAATAAAGAGTGCAAAATATTTCTCGGTCATACTTGATTGTACCCTGATGCAAGCCACCAAGAACATATATTTCCTTTTTTTCATTTTAGGTATCCGCAACTGATAATGCTATAAAACGAGCAGCGAGGCAAAAGGTTTGGCAAATAATGAACCTGGGGAGTATGAATTTATAGTGGCAATAGTAATTTGGTCTGAGGTACTATATGTTGTTAATTTAGTAAGCAAAAACTTGCAAGCAAAGAATATGCTTATAGATGTTGCTATTGAGAAAGTGAAAGGGTTGATTTTTTTCGAAGGGTATAGAGAAAGTGGCTTTTTAGAAGCATTGGAGATAGCCAAAAAATTGCACTTGATATGGTTATTAGTACAACATTTCATGAATGACGAGAAATTAAAAGAAAGAGACATTTTGATGAGAACCCAGATGACACAACTGTTGCCACACAGTCTACAGAGGAATCATTTAGAAACGGTTATTTTCCAACTATTGTCGTTCAAGCAATTATGTCACTTACAAGCAGATTTGAACAATACGAGGTTAGCAGAAAAATTTTCATTTCTTATTTACTTCCAAATCATTGCAGTCGTTGGATAATGGGAGCTTGAAATCTTCTTGTGATAATCATGAGGCAGCCCTTAAAAAAGATGGCAAATCTGACATTTATGCCAATGAACTGTAGTGGAGTTGAGGTTACTTAAAGATTCCATTCCAAAGGATGATATGGGGCCAGTTGAAATTCTAAAGTTTTTAGAGTGACATGATTGGAAATTCTAAACTTTTTAAAGTGACATGATTGTTTTCCCACTGCAGGTATTGCATACATAGTTCTATTGACCATTCCTATGACTTTTGCATCAGCAGAAAGAAGCTTTTCAAAATTGAAGCTATTGAAGTCCAATATGTGTACTACAATGACACAACAAAGGCTTACTGATTTGGCTACAACAGCACTTGAGAGTGAAGTGTTGGAGAACATTGATTACAAGGATATAATTGAAGATTTCATTTCAAAGAACACTAAAAGAATGTTGTTATTCAAGTAAGGACTATGCAACCAAGCTTCTGATAGGTATGAGCAAGGTAATCTTGCTCAATTCTCTTGTCCTGGTGCACATGCTCAGAATGGCGAGGCTGAGTGCAAGCATCGTCACCTTCTTGAGACGGCTCGTCCGTTGATAGTCACTACCTCTCTTCCGCCGCACTTTTGGGCCGAGTTTGTCCCCACTTCCATCTATCTCATCAATCTTCAGCAATCCACTGCTCTGAAGGGTGGCACTCCTTTTCAAGCGTCAATTTGATGGTTTCCTGATTATTCGGCACTTCAATTGTCTTTGTCACTGTCTATATGGCCCTAAGAGAACCCCTCGTGGCTGGTTTGAGTGCTTTGTCTCAGTGGTGATTGCCGCTAGTTTTTGGCGAGTGCTCATTATCCAACACTTTTGGTCCACCATTCAACTCGTGGTCGAACACTTCTACAAGTCGATCATCACTGGCAAAGACTCTAAGTACATTGCCTTGGTGAAGGCTCTTCATAGTGAATTTCTTATGCCCAATCTTCGTCCTCTTCAGTACTTCCTTGAGATTGAGGTTTCTTCTACCTCTAGTGACTTCTTTATTTTCTAAGAGAAGTATGTCTAGGATCTTCTTACTCATGCTACTCTTACTGATAAGCGCACGGTTGAGACTCATATGGAGTCAACGTCCACCTTTGTGACCACCTCCGCTACCTACCAATCTGGATGGGCATCCATTGCCTTGCTGCGGGTTGCTACGAGCACTGTCTCAATCCCACATCCCGTGTTCCCTTTATGTGTGACGCCATAACCGCACGCTCGGGCACCACCAATGATGAGCAAGAGCTCGAAAAGTCGATGCATACCTCGATTATGCATAGGACGAGCCGAGGACAGGCGCTACCTAAAGTTGGGGTCAAGGGCGCCCGAAGAGACATTTACTCCTATATATATGGCCCACGTGACCACTCTTCGCACACTTCCTCAATATGGCTTCTATTCACCGCTAGTCTGTCTCTCAGCTTGATGTCAAGAATGCCTACAAGTAGCCACCACCTAGATTCTCTTCCTAATGGCATGGTTTGTCGTCTTCGTCGCTGCCTATATGGCCCTAAGCAAACCCCTCATGCCTGGTTTGACCGCTTCGTCTCAGTGGTGATTGCGGCTAGTTTTTGGCGAGTGCTCATTATCCTACATTTTCGGACCACCATTGAACTCGTGGTTGAACACTTCTTCTACATGTCAATCATCACTGGCAATGACTCTTAAGTACATGGCCTTGGTGAAGGCTCATCATAGTGAATTTCTTATGTCCAATCTTGGTCCTCTTTGGTACTTCCTTGAGATTGAGGTTTTCTTCTACCTCTAACGACTTCTTTATTTTCTAAGAGAAGTATGTCTAGGATCTTCTTACTCGTGCTACTCTTACTGATACCTTTGTGACCACCTCCGCCCCCTACCAGTCTGGATGGGCATCCTTTGCCTTGCTGCAGGTTGCTACAAGCACTGTCTCAATCCCACATCACGTGTTCCCTTTATGTGTGACACCATAACCGCACGCTCGAGCACCATCAATGGTGAGCAGGAGCTCGGACAGTCGACGCGTACCTGGATTATGCACGGGACGAGCCGACGACAGGCACTACCTAAAGTCGAGGCCAAGGGCGCACAGTAGGAGAACTTGGGGTGCTTAATCAAGCACGTGGCACACAACCCGCAAACAGGAAAGGAACACCCAGCCAGATCGGCAGGGTACGAAGAGTGCACAGGCAAGTGGGATGCCGGATCAAGTCCCTCTACTGCCAGTGGTCCCAGTCTGCCTCTGTTGCCTTGTCTACTAGATATTTTCAAGAGTGGCATCATCGCCTTGGGTCACTTGTGAGCTCTCATCCTTAGTTCGACGTGATCTTCTTGGATCCGTCTCCGATGATGTCTCTAATACGTGGTCCAGTTACCTTATACTCATAGCGAGACAGTGTCTTAGCATCCTTTAGACCTTGTTCACTCTGATCTCGAGGGATCGTCTCCCCCTTTTCCTTCGCTAGTGACTTCTCTCAACACACCTGGATATATACTTTATTTCTTCTCGTAATGAGGTCTTATCTATAAGCCTTTTGCTGCCATGGTCCGCACTCAATTCTCCACGCCTATTCATGTGTTCTATGGCGACTGGTGGAGAGTATATCTCCAAGCTGTTGCGTGGAATCCTTGCTGAGCAGACTTTGGTTCTCTTATCTTGGTGCTCATGCTCAAAATGGCATGGCTGAGCGCAAGCATCGTCACCTTCTTGAGACGGTTCGTCCATTGATGGTCACTGCCTCTCTTTCACCACACTTTTTGGGCCAACTCTGTCTCCACTTCCATCTATCTCATTAACCTTCAGCAATGCACTGCTCTGCAGGGTGACGCTCCTTTCGAGCGTCTATTTGATCGTTTATTCGGTGCTTCAATTTTTTGGTTGTGTTTGCTATGTCCTTCTTGCCCCGCGTGAACGCACCAAACTGACTTCTCAATCAGTTGAGTGTGTCTTCTTAGGATACAACATTGAGCATAAGGGATACCATTATTGGGACATGTTGGGCGTCAGATGGCTATTTCTCCGGATATGACTTTTGATGAGTCTCATCCCTTCTACCCGTGTCCATCTTCCTCGACCTTTTCAATGGAGGAAATCTCTCTCTTTTTTAAATGCAACACTCCTATCACTCCCTGATCCAGTCGTCGTACTGCTCATGCTTCTCTGATTATGTGGATCCAATGCCATCATCTCCTATGATTTCCTCACCTCGCTTATCACAGGATTCTACATATTCATCAGCTGTGGCTTCCTTGTCTCCATCACCTAAGTTTATCACGTTAATTTCTGCTCGTATTCTTCCATCTTTTCCTCACTTTTATATACATCGTCCGCGTGTTGCGAATGTGCCTACTGATGAGCCACTTCCCCTCTCGGCCTACTTATGGCTTGCTTCTCATCCGCTTCCGCCTGTTGACCGCCTTGGTCTTCCAAGCGTTGGCACTGGTGTTCTTGAGCCGACTTCTTATCGTGATGTTATGCATACCAAATGGCACCTTGCGATGGCAAGGGAGATTATTGCTCTTGAGCGCATCGGCATGTGGGATATTGTTTCTCTTCCTCGTGTTCGTCCCATCACTTGGTGGGAATGTTATGACTCACTTTGACTTTTTATATGTTCCTTCTTTTGATCATGTTCCTCGACTTTACTACACTCGTGGTTCGCGTGTTGTGGATTCTTCTGATATGCCATCTCCCTCGACGATTATATCTTCTTCCGATGGCAACGCACGGCCTCCAGCTTAACCTACTTATGGCTTTCGAGCTCGCCCGCTTCTGCCTATTGACCGCTATGGTTACTGCGTAGCTCTTCCCGAGACGACTTCTTGCCATGAGGTTGTTCATCCCAAATGGCTGCTTGTGATGGCATCGAAGATTCATGCTCTTGCCCGCATCGACACGTGGAATCTCATTTCCCGTCCTCCTCGTGCTCGTCTCATAACTTGTAAGTGGGTCTACAAGGTTAAGACTGATGATACTCTTGAACGTTACAAAGCTCGTTTAATGGTGAGAACATGGCCATGACTACGAAGAGACATTTACTCCTATATATATGGCCCACGTGACCACTCTTCACACACTTCCTCAATGTGGCTTCTATTCGCCGCTAGTCTATCTCTTAGCTTGATGTCAAGAATGCCTACAAGTAGCCACCACCTAGATTCTCTTCCTAATGGCATGGTTTGTCGTCTTCATCGCTGTCTATATGGCCCTAAGCAAACCCTCGTACCTGGTTTGACCGCTTCTGTCTTAGTGGTGATTGCGGCTAGTTTTTGGCGAATGCTCATTATCCTGCACTTTCGGTCCACCATTCAGCTCGTGGTCGAACACTTCTTCTACATGTCAATCATCACTAGTGAAAGCTCGTCATAGTGAATTTCTTATGTCCGATCTTGGTCCTCTTCCGTACTTCTTTGAGACTGTAGTTTCTTCTACCTCTATTGACTTCTTTATTTTCCAAGAGAAGTATGTCTAGGATCTTCTTACTCGTGCTACTCTTAATGTACCTTTGTGACCACCTCCACTCCCTACCAGTCTGGATGGGCATCCTTTGCCTTGCTGCGGGTTGCTACAAGCACTGTCTCAATCCCACATCCTGTGTTCCCTTTATGTGTGACACCATAACCGCACGCTCGAGCACCACCAATGGTGAGTAGGAGCTTGGACAGTCGACGCGTACCTGGATTATGCACCGGACGAGCCGACGACATGCGTTACCTAAAGTCGAGGCCAAGGGCGCACAGTAGGAGAACTTAGGGTGCTTAATCAAGCACGTGGCACACAACCCACAAACAGGAAAGGAACACCCAGCCAGATCGGCGGGGTATGAAGAGTGCACAGGCAAGTGGGATGCCGGATCAAGTCCCTCTACTGCCAGTGCTGCCAGTCTGCCTTTGTTGCCTTGTCTACTAGATATTTTTCAAGAGTGGCATCATCGCCTTGGGTCACTTGTGATCACTCATCCTTAGTTCGACGTGATCTTCTTGGATCCGTCTCCGATGATGTCTCTAATACGTGGTCCAGTTACCTTATACACATACGGAGACAGTGTCTCAGCATCCTTTAGACCTTGTTCACTCTGATCTCGAGGGATCATCTCCCCCTTTTCCTTCGCTAGTGACTTCTCTCAACACACCTGGATATATACTTTATTTCTTCTCGTAGTGAGGTCTTATCTATAAGCCTTTTGCTGCCATGGTTCACTCTCAATTCTCTACGCCTATTCATGTGTTCTATGGTGACTCTGGTGAAGAGTATATCTCCCAAGTTGTTGCATGGAATCCTTGCTGAGCAAACTTTGCTTCTCTTATCATGTTGCTCATGATCAAAATGGCATGGCTGAGCGCAAGCATCATCACCTTCTTGATACAGATCGTCCATTGATGGTCACCGCCTCTCTTTCACCGTACTTTTGGGCCAGCTTTGTCTCCACTTCCGTATATCTCATGAACCTTCAGCAATCCACTGCTCTGCAGGATAACGCTCCTTTCAAGCGTCTATTTGATCGTTTATTCGGCGCTTCAATTTTTTGGTTGTGTTTGCTATGTCCTTCTTGCCCCGCGTGAACGCACCAAATTGACTTCTCAGTCCGTTGAGTGTCTCTTCTTAGGATACAACAACATTGAGCATAAGGGTATCATTATTGGGATCATGTTGGGCGTCAGATGGCTATTTCTCGGGATATGACGTTTGATGAGTCTCATCCATCTTCGTCGACCTTTTCATTGGAGGAAATCTTTTTTTTAAATCCAACACTCCTATCACTCCCTAATCCAATTGTTGAACTGCTCATGCTTCTCTGATTATTGTAGATCCAATGCCATCATCTCCTATAATTTCCTCACCTCGTTTATCACAGGATTCTACACCTTCATCAGTCGTGGCTTCCTTGTCTCCATCACCTGAGTTTATACCGTTATTTCAGCTTGTATTCTTCCATCTATTCCTCACTTTTATATACATCGTCCGCGTGTTGTGAATGTGTCTACTGATGAGTCACTTCCCCTCTCGGCCTACTTATGGCTTGCTTCTCATCCGCTTCCGCCTGTTGGCCGCCTTGGTCTTCCAAGCGTTGGCGCTGGTGTTCTTGAGCCGACTTATCGTGATGTTATGCATACCAAATGGTACCTTGCGATGGCAGGGGAGATTATTGCTCTTGAGCGCGTTGGCACGTGGGATATTGTTTCTCTTCCTCGTGTTCGTCCCATCACTTGGTGGGAATGTTATGACTCACTTTGACTTTTTATATGTTCCTTCTTTTACTCATGTTCCTCGACTTTACTACACTCGTGGTCCGCGTGTTGTGGATTCTTCTGATATGCCATCTCCCTCGACTATTATATCTTCTTCCATTGGCAACGCACGGCCTCCAGCTTAGCCTACCTATGGCTTTCGAGCTCGCCCACTTCTGCCTATTGACCGCTATGGTTACTGCGCAGCTCTTCCCGAGACGACTTCTTGCCGTAAGGTTGTTCATCCCAAATGGCTGCTTGTGATGGCATCGAATATTCATGCTCTCGCCCGCATCAACAGGTGGAATCTCATTTCCCTTCCTCCTCCTGCTTGTCTCATCACTTGTAAGTGGGTCTACAAGGTTAAGACTGATGATACTCTTGAACTTTACAAAGCTCGTTTAATGGTGAGAACAAGGTCATGACTACGAAGAAACATTTACTCCTATATATATGGCCCACGTGACCCCTCTTCACACACTTCCTCAATGTGGCTTCTATTCGCCGCTAGTCTATCTCTTAGCTTGATGTCAAGAATGCCTAAAAGTAGCCACCACCTAAATTCTCTTCCTAATGGCATGGTTTGTCGTCTTCGTCGCTGTCTATATGGCCCTAAGCAAACCCCTCGTGCCTGGTTTGACCGATTCATCTTAGTGGTGATTGCGGCTAGTTTTTGGCGAGTGCTCATTATCCTACACTTTCAGTCCACCATTCAACTCGTGGTCGAACACTTCTTCTACATGTCAATCATCACTGGCAACGACTCTTAAGTTCATTGCCTTGGTGAAGGCTCGTCATAGTGAATTTCTTATGTCCGATCTTGGTCCTCTTCGGTACTTCCTTGAGATTGAGGTTTCTTCTACCTCTAATGACTTCTTTATTTTCTAAGAGAAGTATGTCTAGGATCTTCTTACTCGTGCTACTCTTACTGATACCTTTGTGACCACCTCCGCTCCCTACCAGTCCGGATGGGCATCCTTTGCCTTGCTGCGGGTTGCTACAAGCACTGTCTCAATCCCACATCCCATGTTCCCTTTATGTGTGACACCATAACCGCACGCTCGAGCACCACCAATGGTGAGCAGGAGCTCGGACAGTCGACGCGTACCTGGATTATGCACGAGACGAGCCGACGACAGGCGCTACCTAAAGTCGAGGCCAAGGGCGCACAGTAGGAGAACGTGGGGTGCTTAATCAAGCACGTGGCACACAACCCGCAAACAGGAAAGGAACACACAGCCAGATCGGCGGGTACGAAGAGTGCACAGGCAAGTGGGATGCCGGATCAAGTCCCTCTACTGCCAGTGTTGCCAGTCTGCCTCTGTTGCCTTGTCTAGCAGATATTTTTCAAGAGTGGCATCATCGCCTTGGGTCACTTGTGATCTCTCATCCTTAGTTCGACGTGATCTTCTTGGATCCGTCGCCGATGATGTCTGAAATACGTCGTCCAGTTACCTTATACTCATATGGAGACAGTGTCTCAGCATCCTTTAGACCTTGTTCACTCTGATCTCGAGGGATCGTCTCCCCCTTTTTCTTCGCTAGTGACTTCTCTCAACACACCTGGATATATACTTTATTTCTTCTCGTAGTGAGGTCTTATCTATAAGCCTTTTGCTGCCATGGTTCACTCTCAATTCTCTGCGCCTATTCATGTGTTCTATGGTGACTCTGGTGGAGAGTATATCTCCCAAGCTGTTGCGTGGAATCCTTGCTGAGCAGACTTTGCTTCTCTTATCCTGTTGCTCATGCTCAAAATGGCATGGCTGAGCACAAGCATCGTCACCTTCTTGAGACAGCTCGTTCATTGATGGTCACCGCCTCTCTTTCATCGTACTTTTGGGTCACCTTTGTCTCCACTTCCGTCTATCTCATCAACCTTCAGCAATCCACTGCTCTACAGGGTGACGCTCCTTTCGAGCGTCTATTTGATCGTTTATTCGGCGCTTCAATTTTTTGCTTGTGTTTGCTATGTCCTTACCCCGCGTGAACGCACCAAACTGACTTCTCAGTCCGTTGAGTGTGTCTTCTTAGGATACAACAACATTGAGCATAAGGGATATCATTATTGGGATCATGTTGGGCGTCAGATGGCTATTTCTCGGGATATGACGTTTGATGAGTCTCATCCCTTCTACCCGTGTCCATCTTCCTCGACCTTTTCAATGGAGAAAATGTATTTTTTTTAAATCCAACACTCCTATCATTCCCTGATCCAGTCGTCGTACTGCTCATGCTTCTCTGATTATTGTAGATCCAATGCCATCATCTCCTATGATTTCCTCACCTCGCTTATCACGGGATTCTACACCTTCATCAGTCGTGGCTTCCTTGTCTCCATCACCTGAGTTTATCCCGTTCATTTCAGCTTGTATTCTTCCATCTTTTCCTCACTTTTATATACATCGTCTGCGTGTTGTGAATGTGTCTACTGATGAGTCACTTCCCCTCTCGGCCTACATATGGCTTGCTTCCTCGTCCGCTTCCGCCAGTTGGTCGCCTTGGTCTTCCAAGCGTTGGCGCTGGTGTTCTTGAGCCGACTTCTTATCGTGATGTTATGCATACCAAATGGCACCTTGCGATGGCAGGGGGGATTATTGCTCTTGAGCGCATTGGCACGTGGGATATTGTTTCTCTTCCTCGTGTTCGTCCCATCACTTGGTGGGAATGTTATGACTCACTTTGACTTTTTATATGTTCCTTCTTTTACTCATGTTCCTCGACTTTACTACACTCGTGGTCCGCATGTTGTGGATTCTTCTGATATGCCATCTCCCTCGACTATTATATCTTCTTCCGTTGGCAACGCACGACCTTCAGCTTAGCCTACCTATGGCTTTCGAGCTCGCCCACTTCTGCCTATTGACCGCTATGGTTACTGCGCAGCTCTTCCCGAGACGACTTCTTGCCGTAAGGTTGTTCATCCCAAATGGCTGCTTGTGATGGCATCGAATATTCATGCTCTCGCCCGCATCAATAGGTGGAATCTCATTTCCCTTCCTCCTCCTTCTTGTCTCATCACTTGTAAGTGGGTCTACAAGGTTAAGACTGATGATACTCTTGAACTTTACAAAGCTCGTTTAATGGTGAGAACAAGGTCATGACTACGAAGAAACATTTACTCCTATATATATGGCCCACGTGACCCCTCTTCACACACTTCCTCAATGTGGCTTCTATTCGCCGCTAGTCTATCTCTTAGCTTGATGTCAAGAATGCCTAAAAGTAGCCACCACCTAAATTCTCTTCCTAATGGCATGGTTTGTCGTCTTCGTCGTTGTCTATATGGCCCTAAGCAAACCCCTCGTGCCTGGTTTGACCGATTCATCTTAGTGGTGATTGCGGCTAGTTTTTGGCGAGTGCTCATTATCCTACACTTTCAGTGCTCATTATCCTACACTTTCGGTCCACCATTCAACTCGTGGTCGAACACTTCTTCTACATGTCAATCATCACTGGCAACGACTCTTAAGTACATTGCCTTGGTGAAGGCTCGTCATAGTGAATTTCTTATGTCCGATCTTGGTCCTCTTCGGTACTTCCTTGAGATTGAGGTTTCTTCTACCTCTAATGACTTCTTTATTTTCTAAGAGAAGTATGTCTGGGATCTTCTTACTCGTGCTACTCTTACTGATACCTTTGTGACCACCTCCGCTTCCTACTAGTCTGGATGGGCATCCTTTGCCTTGCTGCGGGTTACTACAAGCACTGTCTCAATCCCACATCCCGTGTTCCCTTTATGTGTGACACCATAACCGCACGCTCGAGCACCACCAATGGTGAGCAGGAGCTCGGACAGTCGACGCGTACCTGGATTATGCACGGGACGAGCCGACGACAGGCGCTACCTAAAGTCGAGGCCAAGGGCGCACAGTAGGAGAACTTGGGGTGCTTAATCAAGCACGTGGCACACAACCCGCAAACAGGAAAGGAACACCCAGCCAGATCGGCGGGGTACGAAGAGTGCACAGGCAAGTGGGATGCCGGATCATGTCCCTCTACTGCCAGTGGCGCCAGTCTGCCACTGTTGCCTCATCATCTTGGGTTACTTGTGATCACTCATCCTTAGTTCGACGTGATCTTCTTGGATCCATCTCCGATGATGTCTCTAATACATGGTCCAGTTACCTTATACTCATACGGAGACAGTGTCTCAGCATCCTTTAGACCTTGTTCACTCTGATCTCGAGGGATCATCTCCCTTTGCCTCCGCTAGTGACTTCTCTGAACACACCTGGATATATACTTTATTTCTTCTCGTAGCGAGGTCTTATCTATAAGCCTTTTGCTGCCATGGTTCACACTCAATTCTCTACGCCTATTCATGCGTTCTATGGTGACTCTGGTGGAGAGTATATCTCCAAGCTGTTGCGTGGAATCCTTGCTAAGCAGACTTTGGTTCTCTTATCCTGGTGCTCATGCTCAAAATGGCATGGCTGAGCGCAAGCATTGTCACCTTCTTGAGATGGCGCGTCCATTGATGGTCACCGCCTCTCTTTCACCGCACTTTTGGGCCAAGTCTGTCTCCACTTCCATCTATCTCATCAATCTTCAGCAATCCACTACTCTGCAGGGTGACGCTCCTTTCGGGCGTCATCTATTTGATCGTTTATTCGGCGCTTCAATTTTTTGGTTGTTGCTATGTCCTTCTTGCCCCTCGTGAACGCACCAAACTGACTTCTTTGTCTGTTGAGTGTGTCTTAGTATACAACGATGAGCATAAGGGATATCGTTGTTGGGATCATGTTGGTCGACGGATGGCTATTTCTTAGGATATGACTTTTGTAGAGTCTCCTCCCTTCTACCAGCGTCCATCTTCTTTGGCCTTTTAAGTGGTGCATATCTCTTCCCACAATTTCCCCGAGTCGTCGTACTGCTCATGCTTCTTTGGTTATTGTAGAACCAACGTCATCATCTCCTATGATTTCCTCACTCGCTTATCACATGATTCTACACCTTCTTCACCGGTGGCTTCCTTTGTCTCCATCCCTTGAGTTTATCCCCTGATGATTCCAGCTTCTATTCTTCCATTTTTTTTCCTAACTTCTATATAGGTCGTCTATGTGTTGTCGATGCGTCTATGTGTTGTCGATGCGTCTACTGATTTGTCATCTTCCTCGTCTCAGCCTACTTATGGCTTCCGTCCTCGTCTGCTTCGTCCTGTTGACCGCCTTGGTCTTCCAAGCGTTGGCGCTACTGTTCTTGAGCCGACTTCTTGTTGTGATGTTGTTCATACCAAATGGCACCTTGTGATGACACAGGAGATTGCTGCTCTTGAGTGCATCGGCACGTGGGATATTGTTTTTGTTCCTCCTCGTGTTCGTCCCATCACTTGGTGGGTCTACAAGGTTAGCATGGTCCTGATTATGATGAGACTTTTGCTCCTGCAAAACTGTATGCTTGTGACCTCTGTTCGCCACTGGTTCGTGTCTAGGCTTGATGTTAAGAATGTCTTTCTTAATAGTGAGCTGCGTGAGGAGGTTTACATACAACTTGTCTTGTGGGTCATGGCTTTCAGCAAGAGCATGGTCCTGATTACTATGAGACTTTTGGTCCTGCAAAATTGTATGCTTGTGGCCTCGGTTCGCCACTGGTTCGTGTCTAGGCTTGATGTTAAGAATGTCTTTCTTAATAGTGAGTTGCGTGAGGAGGTTTACATACAACCACCACCTGGGTATTCTACTCCTTACAACATGCTTAGTCATCTTCATCGCCTCTATGGCTTTAAGAAAGCCTCTCGCGCTTGGTTTGAGTGTTTTGCCTCTATGGTGGATGTTACTGGTTTTCAGCGAGTGCTCAAAATCCGACGTTGTTTGCCCTCCTTTCTGCTCTTGGTAGGACTCTTCATATTGATGACATGATCATCACCAATGCAAACCGTGAGTATATTGCCTTTGTGAAGGCATGTTATGCAGTTTCTTATGTCTTATCTTGGCCCTCTCTGCTACTTTCTTGGGATTGAGGTCCCTTCTTGCTCAAAAATAATAATCTAGGATCTTACTCGCGCCGCTCTTAAAGATGAGCACAATGTTGAGACTCCCATGGAGCTCAATGTTCACCTCACTGTGCTACTGATGTTGATCGTTTGTCTAATCTTACACTTTATCGACATTTTGTTGGGAGTCTTGCTTTATCGACATTTTGTTGGGTGTCTTGTCTATCTGCCTGACACTCGCCCGGAAGAAGAAACAGACTGCAGTGCCCCCCGTTCGAGTGCACCTCTTCCCGCGGCGCCGTCGCTCCACTTTCCTACTCTACCCTCTACTATATGCTCTGCGGCATTATCGTCGTGGCCAAGACGGTGGCAAAATCACTAGCGTCGATGCCTCTCGCATGATGTTCCTAGAGCCTTTATCCTCTCAAGTGGCATGAACGACCGAAGGGGACAATGCCACCATGGATGTTGGCATTCCCTCTGTTGGATCGTGAAGTGTTTGGGAGTGAGACTAAGAGGAACACGGGAAAGGAGATGATGCCTAGCGTATTAGCGGAATGAGGCCTAAGCAAAATTGTTGAGATGAGTTATAGGCCCGCTACCAAAATGGTTGGTGTATTCTTCTCCAAAGGGGGACACGCGTTTGATGCAAACACGACTGAGAAGGATATAATCATACTCTATCAAGCCCAAATGATAATCTTCTTTTTTTACCCTGCTTCCAAATAATAATGACCCAAACACTAAACATAGCATTGATCATAATTCTTTATACATCACACCGTATCCTTAGAATCTACTAACATCTAAGGCAAATTTGAAAATTAGAGTTTGTGAATTAAATAAATGTTCACAGATTCAAAAATTATGTTTGCGAATTCGAAAAATGTTGCCAATTCCAGATATGTTCACGTATTCAAAGAAAGTTCACGGATTAAAAAAAATGTGAATTCCAAAAATGTTCATGTATTCATAAAATGATCACATATTAAAAAATGTCCACGTATTCAAAACAAGTTCATGGGTTCTAAAACGAAAAATTGTTAAATGTTCGCGTCGAATTCAAAAAATGTTCGTGGATTCTAAAACAATGTTCACAAATTCCAAAAATGTTATCGTGTTCTAAAAATGTTTTCATAATTCCAAAAATGTTATCGTGTTCGAAAAATGTTTTCATATTCAAGACAAGTATGAATTCCAAAAATGTTCACGAATTCAAAAAATGTTCACGGATTCTAAAAACTCTTCACAAATTCCAAAATTGCTCACGTATTCGAAAAATGTTCACATGTTCAAAAATTATTCAACCATGGGAAAAGGTTCAAAACTTTCAAAAAATATTCACGAATTTGGAAAATATTCGGTAATTCAATACTTTAGCAAATTCAAAAATGTGAATTAAAAATTGTTCACAAATTTGAAAAAGGTTCAAAAAATTAAGAAGGAAAAAGAAAAGGCGAACACGAAGGAAAACATAGCGTTGACCATAATTCTTTACACATCACATCATATTTTTTAGAATCTACTAACATGAAAGCCGTATACAAAATAGAATAAATCTACGCATGTAATTTACATGTACCATTATAATTATATTGTTTTAGAAATCCTAGACCAATGTCTATACTCTACAGCAGCTTCTATACTCTACAACAATGCACGTTTGGTGTGGGTTAATTTATCACCATCGTCTCGACGGTAATCTCTATTCCCAACCTAGGGGTGTGCATTACACGATTGGGAAAGAATCTCTGAACTTCGCCAATAAGTAACTCAACTAAACAGTTATGTATGTGATTTCAAAAGAAAGATATAAATGGCAAGGTGTTTAACAAATCTGCATGCATGTTGTATCGTGCTTATTGAGTGAACAAAACAAATATCAGGATAGAAACTAAGAAACAGAATGCATACCACCAGGAACACAGCCACCACTAGCTCTGTCACAGAATATTGCGTGATAAAAGCCCGCCATGCTAACTCAGCAGCTTCCTCAACTGACATGTTGAATTTGTAACTGAAATGTAAAGCACAAACATAAGGGATGCAACTTCAAGATAATATGAACTGTGAGCAAGGCAACATATAGAGGTATAAAAAAACATACCCCTCATCCAAGATACCATAACCATACAAAGAACTACAGAACCGGCTGCTTCCCTTGAGCCTTGCACCCTCGCTATCAACATAGTACCAAGACCAGGCCCTAGAAAAAGAGCGGAATTGTTAGGCATAGACCTAAGTACTGCTTAATGACACTAAAATATGTCAAAGGGCCACTCGCAGTTCCATCAAATCCAACAATCATTGTACCGATTGGAAGTACCATCCCACGGTATGAAAAAAAGGATATTAGCCAACGGTCTTTAAAGAACCAGGAATAGGAACCCTTCGCTTGTTGATGAGCTCATCAAGCTCATGAACCTCTGAAGGAAGAAACTATTGTTATTCCTACTATCTTTACTATTAAAGGGGAGTGCGGTTGTGATGGTAGGTTGTGGTACGTCGATTCGCATGTTCGTGGGTCTCTTCTACCATTGATGGTTTTTTTTTATTTTCTAAGAAAAATATATCCAGAATCTTCTTGCTCATGCTGCTCTTATAGATGAGTCAATGTTCACCTTCGTGCTAGTGATGTTGACCCTTGTCTAATCCGACGTGTTATCATCATCTTGTTGGGAGTCTTGTTTATCTAGATGTTACTCGTCCAGATATCTCCTATCTCGTCCATAGTTTGAGTCAGTTTGTCTTTGCACCCACATTGGTTCACTATAGTCACCTCCTCCTTCGTGTTCTCTGATATCTTCGTGGCACGATCTCTCACCGTATGTTCTTTCCCTGCTCTAGTTCATTACAGCTTCAGGCCTATTCAAATGCTACGTGGACTAGTGATCCCTGGGATCGTCGTTCACTTTTTGCTTACTGTGTTTTTCTTGATGGTTCTGTCACTGCCTCGAAGACAAAGAAACAGACTACAATTTCACGTTTGGGTGCAGAGCCTGAGCCTCGAGCTCTGGCTCTTTTGACGGCAGAGGTGAGTTGGTTACGATGGTTACTTCAGAAGTTTGGTACTTCTGTCACTACACCTACTTTGCTCTTATTTGACAATACAGGTGCTCATAGTGTTGCGCGCGACCCAGCGAAGAATGAGCTCACCAAGCATATTGGCGTTGATGCTTTTTTGTGTGTGCTGGTGTGCAAAATTCAGGTTATTGCACCTCAGTATGTGCCTTCGGAGTTACTGTTGGCAGATTTCTTTAGGAAAGCCCAAACTAGAGCACAACACGACTTCTATATCTATCTCTCCAAGCTCGGTGTTGTTGATCCACCATGAGTTTGAGGGAGGGGGAGTTAAGAGTTATATATTTAGTCGTGTACCCCTTTGTATTGTCCCCGCTCTGTAAAGGTTTTTTTTTGCATATTGTAAAACACTTGTACGTGTATACAATGGCATATGGCCACCTGGAAACACAGTTGCATATTTCCTAACAGGAACCTCCCTCCTTGTTAATGGCCAAACACTTCTTAGCACTTTTGTCCTTTCATGTTCATCAACATACGATGCAGCTCATTTCTGGTGGTCAGATTGTTGACTCTGGTTGTCGGGTAATTCTCGACTTTGACGCATGCTTTGTTTTGGACCGTCACACTGGTGCTATCCTTGGTGCTGGCCCCCAATGTCATAACTCCCAGGGCCTGTGGGAGCTTGACTGGCTTCACTTTCCCTCTGTTGCCACCGCCGCCAGTCTCTCCACCTCTGTTGCCTTGTCTACCAACTCTTTTTAGCAGTGGGATCATCGCCTTGGTTACTTGTGTTACTCTCGTCTCTCATCCTTAGTTCGGCGTGGTCTTCTTGAAATGTGTGAGGCCTTAATGCACTGACTCGAACCTTTGCCCGTTGTGTTCGCCTTAGGCACCCCCTTGGTGATTGTCAACCGTATGTGGTCCTTTAGCTGATGAATATCGCTTTGCTTTCCTCCAAAAGCTGAGTTGTGCTCCTCGTAACCTGGTCCTTGGGTCGTTACCGGTGACTTCAACTTGATCTAGCAGGTAGGGGCGGGTAAAAATAACGCTAACCTAGAAAGAAGATAGATGGGTAGATTTCACCGTTTCCTTGATGACCTTGGGCTTCGCGAGATCAACCTCATCGGGCGGCGCCAACGTTGGTGCAGCTAGACCACTTGTTCTGTTTTCAACGAATTGGGGGTAATGACATCCTAGTTGCTTTTCCGCGCGAATACTCCATGGCATTTGATTTAGCCTGTACACCACGATTTTCACATCTAGGGCTCACAAGTCCCACTTCAAGGATATCTGGCCGAATTTTGATGGCTTCTGCCAGGTGGTTCCTGATGCCTAGCATGCGTCGTCGCACCTTTGCCAATTCTAGCGTTTGGGTGTCCTGCTGAAGCATATGGACAACACATTGCGGTTGTGGAGCGACCGGCATATTGGCAGCATCAAGCTACAACAGCTCATGGCTAAGTAAATCATTTTTCAGCTCAACATGGTGCAGGAGACCCGACAGTTGTCCCAAAAGGAGTTTAATATGCGCAAAGAGCTGAAGCTTAAGTTGCTTGGTTTGGCCTCCCTCAAGTGCATCATCCCCCGCCAGCCCTCCGCTTCCACTAGCTAGCCGAGGGAGACGCAAACACGTGCTACTTCTACATCCATGTGTGCCACTGCCACTGCAAAAATCACATGATTGCCATTACCCGTGGCAATATTGTCACCTTGACCCATGAGGATAAGGAGTAGACACTGGCAGACTACTCGTCCATCATGGGTTGCACCATCCCTCATAGGATAAGGAGTAGACCTGATCTGTTTACCGCATACCTTTGGTAGGCTTTTCTCCAAGCTGCTTGCTCTCCACGTCATGCCTCGGCTCCCAGAACTATTCAAGGAAAACCAGAGCTCCTTCATGCTCACCACTAAGGGCTTGCACGTTAGATACATCGCAACCCTCATGCTCAAGGTTGACATTGCGAAGGCATTCGATTCGGTCTCATGGCCCTTCCTCCTATGGTCTCACGGCCACCAGCACTGGCAGCGGATTCAACGAGTTGGTGTGGATGATTCTACCGTAGACACCCTCAACAGGGTGCCCGGGAGGCATATTCTTTACCATCATGGCATGTGGCAAGGTGACCCCTTGTCTTTGTTGTTTCTTCTTGTGCTGGAGGTGCTCAACGTCTTGTTGGTCCATGCGAAGAGCATTGTCATGTTAGAGCCATCGTGTTGGCGTGGCGTCAAGCACCTCATGTCGGCGTACAATGCCGACATGGTCTTGGTGGCACATCGAGCTTATGCACCAACTTCAACAAGTGTTCCTTTGCACCAATCTATTGCAGCATCCCCGAGATTTAAGTGATTAAGCTAAGCTTCGCATGTGCTTTCCCAGCGCTCCCGTGCACCTACCTTAGCCTCCCCTTGTTGTGCAAGATTCGCACAGTCCACATGTAGCTTCTTCTAGACAAAGTTCTCAACTGCATCCCCACTTGGATTGAGAATCTACTAAACATGGGAGGCTGGCTCATGCTTGTCAAATTAGTACTTCTCTCCATCCCAGTTTATCAAGCCATCGCCATGCCACTACCTCTGTGTTTACTTGCGGCGGTTGAGAAGTACATTCGTGTTTTCCTTTAGAGCGGGGCCGACATAGTCAGCGACGGGCAATGCATGGTGGCCTGGAGCAAGGTGTGCTTCATGTGGAACTCAGCGGCTTCAGGATCCTTAGGCACATCTCTCATTTGCTGTGTGGATTCCTTGTTGAGCAGGGCACACTTCCTCGGTTCTCTTGTCTTGGTGCTCATGCTTAGAAGGGTGTTGCTGAGCGGAAGCAGCGTCACCTTCTTGTGGCGGTTCGTGCGTTGATGATTGTCGCCTCTCTTCCACCTCACTTTTGGGTTGAGGTAGTTTCTGCTTGTACCTATCCCATCAACATTAATCCTTCCTCTGCTCTACAGACTGACATTCCTCTTGAGCATCTTTTTGGTTGTTCTCTTGACTACTCAACACTTCATTTGTTTGGTTGCATTTGCTTCTTCTTGCCCCTCGTGAATGCACCAAACTAACTATTCAGCCTGTTGAATGTGTCTTCTTAGGTTACAATGATGAGCAAGGGCTATCTGTGTTGGGATCCTGTGAGTCGTCGGATGCACATTTCTCAGGATGTGACTTTTGATGAGTCTCGTCCTTTATATCCACGTCCATCCTCTCCTTTGACCTCCCCCATTGAGGATATTTATTTCCTCACTTTTTCAAATACACCTATCACTCAAGTATTGCCCTTGTCCACCCATCCCACCGTGTCTTCCCATACTACTGTTGTAGACCCCACACCGTCGTCACTTGCAGCTTCCCCACCTCGTTCATTACCTGAGGCTTCCCCATTGATTCCCCCTCATCATCTTCTTTACTACACTGGTCATCCGCGTGTTGTGAATTCTTCTGATGAGCCATCTCCCTCGACTATTGTCTTCTTCTGTTGGCAACTCACCGCCTCCAGCTTAGCCTACTTATGGCTTTCGAGCTCGCCCGCTTCCGCCTACTGACCGCTATGGTTATTCTAGCACCGCTCTTCTCGAGACGACTTATCATGACGTTGTTGCTCATCCTAAATGGCAGCATGTGATGACATCGGAGATTGATGCTCTTTCGCACATTGGCACGTGGGATCTCATTTCCCTTCCTCCTCGTGCTCGTCTCATCACTTGTATGTGGGTCTACAAGGTTAAGACTGATGGTTCTCTTGAGCATTACAAAACTCGTCTAGTGATGTGAACATGGTCATGACTACGATGAGACATTTGCCCCTATGGCCCACATGACCACTCTTCGCACGCTTTTCATTGTGGCTTCTCTTCCCGATGACATGGTTTGTCGTCTTTGTCGCTATCTATATGGCCTTAAGTAAACCCCTCGTGTCTGGTCTGAGTGCTTCATCTCAATAGTGATTGCGGCTGGTTTTCGGTGAGTGCTCATGATCCTGCACTTTTTGTCTACATTTCAACTCGTGGGCGAACTCTTCTATATGTCGATCATCACCGACAACGATTCTAAGTACATTGCCTTTGTGAAGGCTCGTCATAGTGAGTTTCTTATGTCTGATATTGGTCCTCTTCGCTACTTTCTTGAGACTGAGGTTTCTTCTACCTTTAATGGCTTCTTTATTTCCCAAGAGAAGTATATCCAGGATTTTCTTGCTCTTACTGATAAGCGCACTATTAAGACTCCTATGAAGCTCAACTTCCACTTTTTATCCACCTCCGCTCCCTACCAGTCCGACTGGGCATCCGTTGCCTGGTTGTGGGTTACTATGTGTGTTGCCTCGATCCCACATCTTGTCTTCCCTTGTTGGGCGGCCGCATCACCACACACTCAGGCACCACCATCGGCGAGCAGGAGCACGAGCAAGCGTCCTTTTGACCTTGTTCAGTCTTATGTCTGGGCCCATCTCCCTTTGCCTTGGAAGGAGGTCATCACTAGTAAATTATCTTTATAGATGATTTCTCTTAACACACATGGATATACTTTATTTCTTCCAGGCGTGCAATCTGTGCGACGGAACATGGCCAATTTTCAGGGGCCATGAAATTCCTAGTACAAGGCAGCCTATAGCAAGCAGCAGCCAGCAGGCCTGCTACTCGATATCCAGCATGGGCCTGTAAGCCGCCCCGCTAGCGCTAGTGCGTCTAGCCGTCCAGGCTGTATAGAGTCTCCCATGGAGCCCATACGTCGAGCAATCAAGGCATCGAGCCATCGAGGACACCAACTCGAGTGGACGAGTCCTCTCCAACGCCGCCTCCTGCCCTCATCTCTTGTCTGTTCGTCTCCTCTCTCTTTTTCCAGTACGACGCTTGAAGCTCAGCGATCCTCCATCAGTCCATCCCCATCCAATTCAGCATGTGACGCTTCTATCAGCTGTCGGCCATCGATCCGTGAGTTCCGCAGATCGCATTCAATCTAGCAATTTTAATTTGTGCCAATAGTTGGTTGATAATTCTGTTATTTTATAGAAGTACTTAGAATTTACTTTTCAATATCATCACCGGATAATTTTGTTATTTATGTTCTCTTCTATATGTCGATCATCACCGACAACTCTATCTTTTCTATACACGTTTGAAGATCCTCAAGATAGAGAACATAAATCCGGTGACCAAAAGAATTTGAAAAAAACATAAAACAGAGAAGTTAATCGAAAGGAGCCATGGATAAGTTTGTTGCAAAAGAACCACACGTATCCTCTAATAATCAATCACAGGATCAAGGCCTCATGGTTGATAATAATGTTGACCCTGATGTTGACAATGATCATAGAGATGAACAAGCGGAGAAAGAAAATAATGATGAGGTTGATGATGATCTTATTGGTAAAACAGACATTGATATGGATAATAATGGTGATGACATCGGACAACTAGTATTGATGTTAACTCAAATACTTCACTTGTTGCGGATGTCGGTGGTTCTTTTCATGTTAATATATTTGATCCAAGAAATTGGGGTTCTCTTGATCCTAAGAAGATTGACATTTTAGCACAAAAGGCCCTAAAAGAGACTCACAATTTCAAAAAGGTCTTAAGAACAGATATTCTAGCAGGTTTTCTGCACTATTCAATACTAGAATTATGTCAAATGGGGAGCATTGCGATAGAGATTGGCTTGTCTATTCTAAGGAACTCGATAGACTATTTTGCTTTGGTTGTAAATTATTTACAAAAGGGCATAGAAAAGGTCAATTGGCAAACGAGGGGTGTGATGATTGGATACATCTTGGCAGTACACTTAAAGAGCATGAGACAAGTGTAGATCATGTTTTGAATATGACCACTTGGTATGGGCTCTGTACTACTAGATTGCAAAAGCATCAAACTATTGATAAAGATGCTCAAGGACAACTTGAGAATAAAAAGGAGCACTGGAGAAAAAATTTGTTCAGAATTGTTTGCATTATTAAATTTCTTGCCAAGCATAATCTAGCCTTTCATGGTAGTAACAGCAAACTGTATGAAGACAGCAATGGGAATTTCTTGGGTCTGTAGAGATGTTGGATGAATTTAACACAGTTATTCAAGAGCATGCTTGTAATGAAGAAACTCATGCTCATCATCTTGATCATAAGATTTAGAATGAGTTGATACACTTGTTTGCTTCAGCTATTAATTGTTAAGAAAATAAAGAGTGCAAAATATTTCTCGGTCATACTTGATTGTACCCTGATGCAAGCCACCAAGAACATATATTTCCTTTCTTTTCATTTTAGGTATCCGCAACTGATAATGCTATAAAACGAGCAGTGAGGCAAAAGGTTTGGCAAATAATGAACCTGGGGAGTATGAATTTATAGTGGCAATAGTAATTTGGTCTGAGGTACTATATGTTGTTAATTTAGTAAGCAAAAACTTGCAAGCAAAGAATATGCTTATAGATGTTGCTATTGAGAAAGTGAAAGGGTTGATTTTTTTTCGAAGGGTATAGAGAAAGTGGCTTTTTAGAAGCATTGGAGATAGCCAAAAAATTGCACTTGATATGGTTATTAGTACAACATTTCATGAAAGACGAGAAATTAAAAGAAAGAGACATTTTGATGAGAACCCAGATGACACAACTGTTGCCACACAGTCTACAGAGGAATCATTTAGAAACGGTTATTTTCCAACTATTGTCGTTCAAGCAATTATGTCACTTACAAGCAGATTTGAACAATACGAGGTTAGCAGAAAAATTTTCATTTCTTATTTACTTCCAAATCATTGCAGTCGTTGGATAATGGGAGCTTGAAATCTTCTTGTGATAATCATGAGGCAGCCCTTAAAAAAGATGGCAAATCTGACATTTATGCCAATGAACTGTAGTGGAGTTGAGGTTACTTAAAGATTCCATTCCAAAGGATGATATGGGGCCAGTTGAAATTCTAAAGTTTTTAGAGTGACATGATTGGAAATTCTAAACTTTTTAAAGTGACATGATTGTTTTCCCACTGCAGGTATTGCATACATAGTTCTATTGACCATTCCTATGACTTTTGCATCAGCAGAAAGAAGCTTTTCAAAATTGAAGCTATTGAAGTCCAATATGTGTACTACAATGACACAACAAAGGCTTACTGATTTGGCTACAACAGCACTTGAGAGTGAAGTGTTGGAGAACATTGATTACAAGGATATAATTGAAGATTTCATTTCAAAGAACACTAAAAGAATGTTGTTATTCAAGTAAGGACTATGCAACCAAGCTTCTGATAGGTATGAGCAAGGTAATCTTGCTCAATTCTCTTGTCCTGGTGCACATGCTCAGAATGGCGAGGCTGAGTGCAAGCATCGTCACCTTCTTGAGACGGCTCGTCCGTTGATAGTCACTACCTCTCTTCCGCCGCACTTTTGGGCCGAGTTTGTCCCCACTTCCATCTATCTCATCAATCTTCAGCAATCCACTGCTCTGAAGGGTGGCACTCCTTTTCAAGCGTCAATTTGATGGTTTCCTGATTATTCGGCACTTCAATTGTCTTTGTCACTGTCTATATGGCCCTAAGCGAACCCCTCGTGGCTGGTTTGAGTGCTTTGTCTCAGTGGTGATTGCCGCTAGTTTTTGGCGAGTGCTCATTATCCAAAACTTTTGGTCCACCATTCAACTCGTGGTCGAACACTTCTACAAGTCGATCATCACTGGCAAAGACTCTAAGTACATTGCCTTGGTGAAGGCTCTTCATAGTGAATTTCTTATGCCCAATCTTGGTCCTCTTCAGTACTTCCTTGAGATTGAGGTTTCTTCTACCTCTAGTGACTTCTTTATTTTCTAAGAGAAGTATGTCTAGGATCTTCTTACTCATGCTACTCTTACTGATAAGCGCACGGTTGAGACTCCTATGGAGTCAACGTCCACCTTTGTGACCACCTCTGCTACCTACCAATCTGGATGGGCATCCATTGCCTTGCAGCGGGTTGCTACGAGCACTGTCTCAATCCCACATCCCGTGTTCCCTTTATGTGTGACGCCATAACCGCACACTCGGGCACCACCAATGATGAGCAACAGCTCGAAAAGTCGATGCATACCTCGATTATGCATAGGACGAGCTGAGGACAGGCGCTACCTAAAGTTGGGGTCAAGGGCGCCCGAAGAGACATTTACTCCTATATATATGGCCCACGTGACCACTCTTCGCACACTTCCTCAATATGGCTTCTATTCACCGCTAGTCTGTCTCTCAGCTTGATGTCAAGAATGCCTACAAGTAGCCACCACCTAGATTCTCTTCCTAATGGCATGGTTTGTCGTCTTCGTCGCTGTCTATATGGCCCTAAGCAAACCCCTCATGCCTGGTTTGACCGCTTCGTCTCAGTGGTGATTGCGGCTAGTTTTTGGCGAGTGCTCATTATCCTACATTTTCGGACCACCATTGAACTCGTGGTTGAACACTTCTTCTACATGTCAATCATCACTGGCAATGACTCTTAAGTACATGGCCTTGGTGAAGGCTCGTCATAGTGAATTTCTTATGTCCAATCTTGGTCCTCTTTGGTACTTCCTTGAGATTGAGGTTTTCTTCTACCTCTAACGACTTCTTTATTTTCTAAGAGAAGTATGTCTAGGATCTTCTTACTCGTGCTACTCTTACTGATACCTTTGTGACCACCTCCGCCCCCTACCAGTCTGGATGGGCATCCTTTGCCTTGCTGCAGGTTGCTACAAGCACTGTCTCAATCCCACATCACGTGTTCCCTTTATGTGTGACACCATAACCGCACGCTCGAGCACCATCAATGGTGAGCAGGAGCTCGGACAGTCGACACGTACCTGGATTATGCACGGGACGAGCCGACGACAGGCACTACCTAAAGTCGAGGCCAAGGGCGCACAGTAGGAGAACTTGGGGTGCTTAATCAAGCATGTGGCACACAACCCGCAAACAGGAAAGGAACACCCAGCCAGATCGGCAGGGTACGAAGAGTGCACAGGCAAGTGGGATGCCGGATCAAGTCCCTCTACTGCCAGTGGTCCCAGTCTGCCTCTGTTGCCTTGTCTACCAGATATTTTCAAGAGTGGCATCATCGCCTTGGGTCACTTGTGATCTCTCATCCTTAGTTCGACGTGATCTTCTTGGATCCGTCTCCGATGATGTCTCTAATACGTGGTCCAGTTACCTTATACTCATAGCGAGACAGTGTCTTAGCATCCTTTAGACCTTGTTCACTCTGATCTCGAGGGCTCGTCTCCCCCTTTTCCTTCGCTAGTGACTTCTCTCAACACACTTGGATATATACTTTATTTCTTCTCGTAATGAGGTCTTATCTATAAGCCTTTTGCTGCCATGGTCCGCACTCAATTCTCCACGCCTATTCATGTGTTCTATGGCGACTGGTGGAGAGTATATCTCCAAGCTGTTGCGTGGAATCCTTGCTGAGCAGACTTTGGTTCTCTTATCTTGGTGCTCATGCTCAAAATGGCATGGCTGAGCGCAAGCATCGTCACCTTCTTGAGACGGTTCATCCATTGATGGTCACTGCCTCTCTTTCACCGCACTTTTTGGGCCAACTCTGTCTCCACTTCCATCTATCTCATTAACCTTCAGCAATGCACTGCTCTGCAGGGTGACGCTCCTTTCGAGCGTCTATTTGATCGTTTATTCGGCGCTTCAATTTTTTGGTTGTGTTTGCTATGTCCTTCTTGCCCCGCGTGAACGCACCAAACTGACTTCTCAATCAGTTGAGTGTGTATTCTTAGGATACAACATTGAGCATAAGGGATACCATTATTGGGACATGTTGGGCGTCAGATGGCTATTTCTCCGGATATGACTTTTGATGAGTCTCATCCCTTCTACCCGTGTCCATCTTCCTCGACCTTTTCAATGGAGGAAATCTCTCTCTTTTTTAAATGCAACACTCCTATCACTCCCTGATCCAGTCGTCGTACTGCTCATGCTTCTCTGATTATGTGGATCCAATGCCATCATCTCCTATGATTTCCTCACCTCGCTTATCACAGGATTCTACATATTCATCAGCTGTGGCTTCCTTGTCTCCATCACCTAAGTTTATCACGTTAATTTCTGCTCGTATTCTTCCATCTTTTCCTCACTTTTATATACATCGTCCGCGTGTTGCGAATGTGTCTACTGATGAGCCACTTCCCCTCTCAGCCTACTTATGGCTTGCTTCCTCGTCTGCTTCCGCCTGTTGACCGCCTTGGTCTTCCAAGCGTTGGCACTGGTGTTCTTGAGCCGACTTCTTATCGTGATGTTATGCATACCAAATGGCACCTTGCGATGGCAAGGGAGATTATTGCTCTTGAGCGCATCGGCATGTGGGATATTGTTTCTCTTCCTCGTGTTCGTCCCATCACTTGGTGGGAATGTTATGACTC
Source organism: Triticum aestivum (assembly GCF_018294505.1). Classification (NCBI taxonomy): domain Eukaryota; kingdom Viridiplantae; phylum Streptophyta; class Magnoliopsida; order Poales; family Poaceae; genus Triticum; species Triticum aestivum. Next base: position 450,350,788 of record NC_057804.1, read on the forward strand.
ACTTTGACTTTTTATATATTCCTTCTTTTGATCATGTTCCTCGACTTTACTACACTCGTGGTTCGCGTGTTGTGGATTCTTCCGATATGCCATCTCCCTCGATGATTATATCTTCTTCCGATGGCAACGCACGGCCTCCAGCTTAACCTACTTATGGCTTTCGAGCTCGCCCGCTTCTGCCTATTGACCGCTATGGTTACTGCGTAGCTCTTCCCGAGACGACTTCTTGCCATGAGGTTGTTCATCCCAAATGGCTGCTTGTGATGGCATCGAAGATTCATGCTCTTGCCCGCATCGACACGTGGAATCTCATTTCCCTTCCTCCTCGTGCTCGTCTCATAACTTGTAAGTGGGTCTACAAGGTTAAGACTGATGATACTCTTGAACGTTACAAAGCTCGTTTAATGGTGAGAACATGGCCATGACTACGAAGAGACATTTACTCCTATATATATGGCCCACGTGACCACTCTTCACACACTTCCTCAATGTGGCTTCTATTCGCCGCTAGTCTATCTCTTAGCTTGATGTCAAGAATGCCTACAAGTAGCCACCACCTAGATTCTCTTCCTAATGGCATGGTTTGTCGTCTTCATCGCTGTCTATATGGCCCTAAGCAAACCCTCGTACCTGGTTTGACCGCTTCTGTCTTAGTGGTGATTGCGGCTAGTTTTTGGCGAATGCTCATTATCCTGCACTTTCGGTCCACCATTCAGCTCGTGGTCGAACACTTCTTCTACATGTCAATCATCACTAGTGAAAGCTCGTCATAGTGAATTTCTTATGTCCGATCTTGGTCCTCTTCTGTACTTCTTTGAGATTGAGGTTTCTTCTACCTCTATTGACTTCTTTATTTTCCAAGAGAAGTATGTCTAGGATCTTCTTACTCGTGCTACTCTTACTGTACCTTTGTGACCACCTCCACTCCCTACCAGTCTGGATGGGCATCCTTTGCCTTGCTGCGGGTTGCTACAAGCACTGTCTCAATCCCACATCCTGTGTTCCCTTTATGTGTGACACCATAACCGCACGCTCGAGCACCACCAATGGTGAGTAGGAGCTCGGACAGTCGACGCGTACCTGGATTATGCACCGGACGAGCCGACGACATGCGCTACCTAAAGTCGAGGCCAAGGGCGCACAGTAGGAGAACTTAGGGTGCTTAATCAAGCACGTGGCACACAACCCACAAACAGGAAAGGAACACCCAGCCAGATCGGCGGGGTATGAAGAGTGCACAGGCAAGTGGGATGCCGGATCAAGTCCCTCTACTGCCAGTGGTGCCAGTCTGCCTTTGTTGCCTTGTCTACTAGATATTTTTCAAGAGTGGCATCATCGCCTTGGGTCACTTGTGATCTCTCATCCTTAGTTCGACGTGATCTTCTTGGATCCGTCTCCGATGATGTCTCTAATACGTGGTCCAGTTACCTTATACTCATACGGAGACAGTGTCTCAGCATCCTTTAGACCTTGTTCACTCTGATCTCGAGGGATCATCTCCCCCTTTTCCTTCGCTAGTGACTTCTCTCAACGCACCTGGATATATACTTTATTTCTTCTCGTAGTGAGGTCTTATCTATAAGCCTTTTGCTGCCATGGTTTACTCTCAATTCTCTACGCCTATTCATGTGTTCTATGGTGACTCTGGTGAAGAGTATATCTCCCAAGTTGTTGCATGGAATCCTTGCTGAGCAAACTTTGCTTCTCTTATCATGTTGCTCATGATCAAAATGGCATGGCTGAGCGCAAGCACCATCACCTTCTTGAGACAGCTCGTCCATTGATGGTCACCGCCTCTCTTTCACCGTACTTTTGGGCCAGCTTTGTCTCCACTTCCGTATATCTCATCAACCTTCAGCAATCCACTGCTCTGCAGGATAACGCTCCTTTCAAGCGTCTATTTGATCGTTTATTCGGCGCTTCAATTTTTTGGTTGTGTTTGCTATGTCCTTCTTGCCCCGCGTGAACGCACCAAATTGACTTCTCAGTCCGTTGAGTGTGTCTTCTTAGGATACAACAACATTGAGCATAAGGGTATCATTATTAGGATCATGTTGGGCGTCAGATGGCTATTTCTCGGGATATGACGTTTGATGAGTCTCATCCATCTTCGTCGACCTTTTCAATGGAGGAAATCTTTTTTTTAAATCCAACACTCCTATCACTCCCTAATCCAATTGTCGTACTGCTCATGCTTCTCTGATTATTGTAGATCCAATGCCATCATCTCCTATAATTTTCTCACCTCGCTTATCACAGGATTCTACACCTTCATCAGTCGTGGCTTCCTTATCTCCATCACCTGAGTTTATACCGTTGATTTCAGCTTGTATTCTTCCATATATTCCTCACTTTTATATACATCGTCCGCGTGTTGTGAATGTGTCTACTGATGAGTCACTTCCCCTCTTGGCCTACTTATGGCTTGCTTCTCGTCCGCTTCCGCCTGTTGGCCGCCTTGGTCTTCCATGCGTTGGCGCTGGTGTTCTTGAGCAGACTTATCGTGATGTTATGCATACCAAATGGTACCTTGCGATGGCAGGGGAGATTATTGCTCTTGAGCGCGTTGGCACGTGGGATATTGTTTCTCTTCCTCGTGTTCGTCCCATCACTTGGTGGGAATGTTATGACTCACTTTGACTTTTTATATGTTCCTTCTTTTACTCATGTTCCTCGACTTTACTACACTCGTGGTCCGCGTGTTGTGGATTCTTCTGATATGCCATCTCCCTCGACTATTATATCTTCTTCCGTTGGCAACGCACGGCCTCCAGCTTAGCCTACCTATGGCTTTCGAGCTCGCCCACTTCTGCCTATTGACCGCTATGGTTACTGCGCAGCTCTTCCCGAGACGACTTCTTTCCGTAAGGTTGTTCATCCCAAATGGCTGCTTGTGATGGCATCGAATATTCATGCTCTCGCCCGCATCAACAGGTGGAATCTCATTTCCCTTCCTCCTCCTGCTTGTCTCATCACTTGTAAGTGGGTCTACAAGGTTAAGACTGATGTTACTCTTGAACTTTACAAAGCTCGTTTAATGGTGAGAACAAGGTCATGACTACGAAGAAACATTTACTCCTATATATATGGCCCACGTGACCCCTCTTCACACACTTCCTCAATGTGGCTTCTATTCGCCGCTAGTCTATCTCTTAGCTTGATGTCAAGAATGCCTAAAAGTAGCCACCACCTAAATTCTCTTCCTAATGGCATGGTTTGTCATCTTCGTCGCTGTCTATATGGCCCTAAGCAAACCCCTCATGCCTGGTTTGACCGATTCATCTTAGTGGTGATTGCGGCTAGTTTTTGGCGAGTGCTCATTATCCTACACTTTCGGTCCACCATTCAACTCGTGGTCGAACACTTCTTCTACATGTCAATCATCACTGGCAACGACTCTTAAGTACATTGCCTTGGTGAGGGCTCGTCATAGTGAATTTCTTATGTCCGATCTTGGTCCTCTTCGGTACTTCCTTGAGATTGAGGTTTCTTCTACCTCTAATGACTTCTTTATTTTCTAAGAGAAGTATGTCTAGGATCTTCTTACTCGTGCTACTCTTACTGATACCTTTGTGACCACCTCCGCTCTCTACCAGTCTGGATGGGCATCCTTTGCCTTGCTGCGGGTTGCTACAAGCACTGTCTCAATCCCACATCCCATGTTCCCTTTATGTGTTACACCATAATCGCACGCTCGAGCACCACCAATGGTGAGCAGGAGCTCGGACAGTTGACGCGTACCTGGATTATGCACCGGACGAGCCGACGACAGGCGCTACCTAAAGTCGAGGCCAAGGGCGCACAGTAGGAGAACGTGGGGTGCTTAATCAAGCACGTGGCACACAACCCGCAAACAGGAAAGGAACACACAGCCAGATCGGCGGGGTACGAAGAGTGCACAGGCAAGTGGGATGCCGGATCAAGTCCCTCTACTGCCAGTGGTGCCAGTCTGCCTCTGTTGCCTTGTCTACCAGATATTTTTCAAGAGTGGCATCATCGCCTTGGGTCACTTGTGATCTCTCATCCTTAGTTCGACATGATCTTCTTGGATCCGTCTCCGATGATGTCTGAAATACGTCGTCCAGTTACCTTATACTCATATGGAGACAGTGTCTCAGCATCCTTTAGACCTTGTTCACTCTGATCTCGAGGGATCGTCTCCCCCTTTTCCTTCGCTAGTGACTTCCCTCAACACACCTGGATATATACTTTATTTCTTCTCGTAGTGAGGTCTTATCTATAAGCCTTTTGCTGCCATGGTTCACTCTCAATTCTCTGCGCCTATTCATGTGTTCTATGGTGACTCTGGTGGAGAGTATATCTCCCAAGCTGTTGCGTGGAATCCTTGCTGAGCAGACTTTGCTTCTCTTATCCTGTTGCTCATGCTCAAAATGGCATGGCTGAGCGCAAGCATCGTCACCTTCTTGAGACAGCTCGTTCATTGATGGTCACCGCCTCTCTTTCATCGTACTTTTGGGTCACCTTTGTCTCCACTTCCGTCTATCTCATCAACCTTCAGCAATCCACTGCTCTACAGGGTGACGCTCCTTTCGAGCGTCTATTTGATCGTTTATTCGGCGCTTCAATTTTTTGCTTGTGTTTGCTATGTCCTTACCCCGCGTGAACGCACCAAACTGACTTCTCAGTCCGTTGAGTGTGTCTTCTTAGGATACAACAACATTGAGCATAAGGGATATCATTATTGGGATCATGTTGGGCGTCAGATGGCTATTTCTCGGGATATGACGTTTGATGAGTCTCATCCCTTCTACCCGTGTCCATCTTCCTCGACCTTTTCAATGGAGAAAATGTATTTTTTTTAAATCCAACACTCCTATCATTCCCTGATCCAGTCGTCGTACTGCTCATGCTTCTCTGATTATTGTAGATCCAATGCCATCATCTCCTATGATTTCCTCACCTCGCTTATCACGGGATTCTACACCTTCATCAGTCGTGGCTTCCTTGTCTCCATCACCTGAGTTTATCCCGTTGATTTCAGCTTGTATTCTTCCATCTTTTCCTCACTTTTATATACATCGTCCGCGTGTTGTGAATGTGTCTACTGATGAGTCACTTCCCCTCTCGGCCTACATATGGCTTGCTTCCTCGTCCGCTTCCGCCTGTTGGTCGCCTTGGTCTTCCAAGCGTTGGCGCTGGTGTTCTTGAGCCGACTTCTTATCGTGATGTTATGCATACCAAATGGCACCTTGCGATGGCAGGGGGGATTATTGCTCTTGAGCGCATTGGCACGTGGGATATTGTTTCTCTTCCTCGTGTTCGTCCCATCACTTGGTGGGAATGTTATGACTCACTTTGACTTTTTATATGTTCCTTCTTTTACTCATGTTCCTCGACTTTACTACACTCGTGGTCCGCATGTTGTGGATTCTTCTGATATGCCATCTCCCTCGACTATTATATCTTCTTCCGTTGGCAACGCACGGCCTTCAGCTTATCCTACCTATGGCTTTCGAGCTCGCCCACTTCTGCCTATTGACCGCTATGGTTACTGCGCAGCTCTTCCCGAGACGACTTCTTGCCGTAAGGTTGTTCATCCCAAATGGCTGCTTGTGATGGCATCGAATATTCATGCTCTCGCCCGCATCAACAGGTGGAATCTCATTTCCCTTCCTCCTCCTGCTTGTCTCATCACTTGTAAGTGGGTCTACAAGGTTAAGACTGATGATACTCTTGAACTTTACAAAGCTCGTTTAATGGTGAGAACAAGGTCATGACTACGAAGAAACATTTACTCCTATATATATGGCCACGTGACCCCTCTTCACACACTTCCTCAATGTGGCTTCTATTCGCCGCTAGTCTATCTCTTAGCTTGATGTCAAGAATGCCTAAAAGTAGCCACCACCTAAATTCTCTTCCTAATGGCATGGTTTGTCATCTTCGTCGCTGTCTATATGGCCCTAAGCAAACCCCTCGTGCCTGGTTTAACCGATTCATCTTAGTGGTGATTGCGGCTAGTTTTTGGCGAGTGCTCATTATCCTACACTTTCGGTCCACCATTCAACTCGTGGTCGAACACTTCTTCTACATGTCAATCATCACTGGCAACGACTCTTAAGTACATTGCCTTGGTGAGGGCTCGTCATAGTGAATTTCTTATGTCCGATCTTGGTCCTCTTCGGTACTTCCTTGAGATTGAGGTTTCTTCTACCTCTAATGACTTCTTTATTTTCTAAGAGAAGTATGTCTAGGATCTTCTTACTCGTGCTACTCTTACTGATACCTTTGTGACCACCTCCGCTCCCTACCAGTCTGGATGGGCATCCTTTGCCTTGCTGCGGGTTGCTACAAGCACTGTCTCAATCCCACATCCCATGTTCCCTTTATGTGTGACACCATAACCGCACGCTCGAGCACCACCAATGGTGAGCAGGAGCTCGGACAGTCGACGCGTACCTGGATTATGCACCGGACGAGCCGACGACAGGCGCTACCTAAAGTCGAGGCCAAGGGCGCACAGTAGGAGAACGTGGGGTGCTTAATCAAGCACGTGGCACACAACCCGCAAACAGGAAAGGAACACACAGCCAGATCGGCGGGGTACGAAGAGTGCACAGGCAAGTGGGATGCCGGATCAAGTCCCTCTACTGCCAGTGGTGCCAGTCTGCCTCTGTTGCCTTGTCTACCAGATATTTTTCAAGAGTGGCATCATCGCCTTGGGTCACTTGTGATCTCTCATCCTTAGTTCGACGTGATCTTCTTGGATCCGTCTCCGATGATGTCTGAAATACGTCGTCCAGTTACCTTATACTCATATGGAGACAGTGTCTCAGCATCCTTTAGACCTTGTTCACTCTGATCTCGAGGGATCGTCTCCCCCTTTTCCTTCGCTAGTGACTTCTCTCAACACACTTGGATATATACTTTATTTCTTCTCGTAGTGAGGTCTTATCTATAAGCCTTTTGCTGCCATGGTTCACTCTCAATTCTCTGCGCCTATTCATGTGTTCTATGGTGACTCTGGTGGAGAGTATATCTCCCAAGCTGTTGCGTGGAATCCTTGCTGAGCAGACTTTGCTTCTCTTATCCTGTTGCTCATGCTCAAAATGGCATGGCTGAGCGCAAGCATCGTCACCTTCTTGAGACAGCTCGTTCATTGATGGTCACCGCCTCTCTTTCATCGTACTTTTGGGTCACCTTTGTCTCCACTTCCGTCTATCTCATCAAACTTCAGCAATCCACTGCTCTACAGGGTGACGCTCCTTTCGAGCGTCTATTTGATCGTTTATTCGGCGCTTCAATTTTTTGCTTGTGTTTGCTATGTCCTTACCCCGCGTGAACGCACCAAACTGACTTCTCAGTCCGTTGAGTGTGTCTTCTTAGGATACAACAACATTGAGCATAAGGGATATCATTATTGGGATCATGTTGGGCGTCAGATGGCTATTTCTCGGGATATGACGTTTGATGAGTCTCATCCCTTCTACCCGTGTCCATCTTCCACGACCTTTTCAATGGAGAAAATGTATTTTTTTTAAATCCAACACTCCTATCATTCCCTGATCCAGTCGTCGTACTGCTCATGCTTCTCTGATTATTGTAGATCCAATGCCATCATCTCCTATGATTTCCTCACCTCGCTTATCACGGGATTCTACACCTTCATCAGTCGTGGCTTCCTTGTCTCCATCACCTGAGTTTATCCCGTTGATTTCAGCTTGTATTCTTCCATCTTTTCCTCACTTTTATATACATCGTCCGCGTGTTGTGAATGTGTCTACTGATGAGTCACTTCCCCTCTCGGCCTACATATGGCTTGCTTCCTCGTCCGCTTCCGCCTGTTGGTCGCCTTGGTCTTCCAAGCGTTGGCGCTGGTGTTCTTGAGCCGACTTCTTATCGTGATGTTATGCATACCAAATGGCACCTTGCGATGGCAGGGGGGATTATTGCTCTTGAGCGCATTGGCACGTGGGATATTGTTTCTCTTCCTCGTGTTCGTCCCATCACTTGGTGGGAATGTTATGACTCACTTTGACTTTTTATATGTTCCTTCTTTTACTCATGTTCCTCGACTTTACTACACTCGTGGTCCACATGTTGTGGATTCTTCTGATATGCCATCTCCCTCGACTATTATATCTTCTTCCGTTGGCAACGCACGGCCTTCAGCTTAGCCTACCTATGGCTTTCGAGCTCGCCCACTTCTGCCTATTGACCGCTATGGTTACTGCGCAGCTCTTCCCGAGACGACTTCTTGCCGTAAGGTTGTTCATCCCAAATGGCTGCTTGTGATGGCATCGAATATTCATGCTCTCGCCCGCATCAACAGGTGGAATCTCATTTCCCTTCCTCCTCCTGCTTGTCTCATCACTTGTAAGTGGGTCTACAAGGTTAAGACTGATGATACTCTTGAACTTTACAAAGCTCGTTTAATGGTGAGAACAAGGTCATGACTACGAAGAAACATTTACTCCTATATATATGGCCCACGTGACCCCTCTTCACACACTTCCTCAATGTGGCTTCTATTCGCCGCTAGTCTATCTCTTAGCTTGATGTCAAGAATGCCTAAAAGTAGCCACCACCTAAATTCTCTTCCTAATGGCATGGTTTGTCGTCTTCATCGCTGTCTATATGGCCCTAAGCAAACCCCTCGTGCCTGGTTTGACCGATTCATCTTAGTGGTGATTGCGGCTAGTTTTTGGCGAGTGCTCATTATCCTACACTTTCGGTCCACCATTCAACTCGTGGTCGAACACTTCTTCTACATGTCAATCATCACTGGCAACGACTCTTAAGTACATTGCCTTGGTGAAGGCTCGTTATAGTGAATTTCTTATGTCCGATCTTGGTCCTCTTCGGTACTTCCTTGAGATTGAGGTTTCTTCTACCTCTAATGACTTCTTTATTTTCTAAGAGAAGTATGTCTAGGATCTTCTTACTCGTGCTACTCTTACTGATACCTTTGTGACCACCTCCGCTTCCTACCAGTCTGGATGGGCATCCTTTGCCTTGCTGCGGGTTGCTACAAGCACTGTCTCAATCCCACATCCCATGTTCCCTTTATGTGTGACACCATAACCACACGCTCGAGCACCACCAATGGTGAGCAGGAGCTCGGACAGTTGACGCGTACCTGGATTATGCACGGGACGAGCCGACGACAGGCGCTACCTAAAGTTGAGGCCAAGGGCGCACAGTAGGAGAACTTGGGGTGCTTAATCAAGCACGTGGCACACAACCCGCAAACAGGAAAGGAACACCCAGCCAGATCGGCGGGGTACGAAGAGTGCACAGGCAAGTGGGATGGCGGATCATGTCCCTCTACTGCCAGTGGCGCCAGTCTGCCTCTGTTGCCTCATCATCTTGGGTCACTTGTGATCACTCATCCTTAGTTCGACGTGATCTTCTTGGATCCATCTCCGATGATGTCTCTAATACATGGTCCAGTTACCTTATACTCATACGGAGACAGTGTCTCAGCATCCTTTAGACCTTGTTCACTCTGATCTCGAGGGATCATCTCCCTTTGCCTCCGCTAGTGACTTCTCTGAACACACCTGGATATATACTTTATTTCTTCTCATAGCGAGGTCTTATCTATAAGCCTTTTGCTGCCATGGTTCACACTCAATTCTCTACGCCTATTCATGCGTTCTATGGTGACTCTGGTGGAGAGTATATCTCCAAGCTGTTGCGTGGAATCCTTGCTGAGCAGACTTTGGTTCTCTTATCCTGGTGCTCATGCTCAAAATGGCATGGCTGAGCGCAAGCATTGTCACCTTCTTGAGATGGCTCGTCCATTGATGGTCACCGCCTCTCTTTCACTGCACTTTTGGGCCAAGTCTGTCTCCACTTCCATCTATCTCATCAATCTTCAGCAATCCACTACTCTGCAGGGTGACGCTCCTTTCGGGCGTCATCTATTTGATCGTTTATTCGGCGCTTCAATTTTTTGGTTGTTGCTATGTCCTTCTTGCCCCTCGTGAACGCACCAAACTGACTTCTTTGTCTGTTGAGTGTGTCTTAGTATACAACGATGAGCATAAGGGATGTCGTTGTTGGGATCATGTTGGTCGGCGGATGGCTATTTCTTAGGATATGACTTTTGTAGAGTCTCCTCCCTTCTACCAGCGTCCATCTTCTTTGGCCTTTTAAGTGGTGCATATCTCTTCCCACAATTTCCCCGAGTCGTCGTACTGCTCATGCTTCTTTGGTTATTGTAGAACCAACGTCATCATCTCCTATGATTTCCTCACTCGCTTATCACATGATTCTACACCTTCTTCACCGGTGGCTTCCTTTGTCTCCATCCCTTGAGTTTATCCCCTGATGATTCCAGCTTCTATTCTTCCATTTTTTTTCCTAACTTCTATATAGGTCGTCTATGTGTTGTCGATGCGTCTATGTGTTGTCGATGCGTCTACTGATTTGTCATCTTCCTCGTCTCAGCCTACTTATGGCTTCCGTCCTCGTCCGCTTCGTCCTGTTGACCGCCTTGGTCTTCCAAGCGTTGGCGCTACTGTTCTTGAGCCGACTTCTTGTTGTGATGTTGTTCATACCAAATGGCACCTTGTGATGACACAGGAGATTGCTGCTCTTGAGTGCATCGGCACGTGGGATATTGTTTTTGTTCCTCCTCGTGTTCGTCCCATCACTTGGTGGGTCTACAAGGTTAGCATGGTCCTAATTATGATGAGACTTTTGCTCTTGCAAAACTGTATGCTTGTGACCTCTGTTCGCCACTGGTTCGTGTCTAGGCTTGATGTTAAGAATGTCTTTCTTAATAGTGAGCTGCGTGAGGAGGTTTACATACAACTTGTCTTGTGGGTCATGGCTTTCAGCAGGAGCATGGTCCTGATTACTATGAGACTTTTGGTCCTGCAAAATTGTATGCTTGTGGCCTCGGTTCGCCACTGGTTCGTGTCTAGGCTTGATGTTAAGAATGTCTTTCTTAATAGTGAATTGCGTGAGGAGGTTTACATACAACCACCACCTGGGTATTCTACTCCTTACAACATGCTTAGTCGTCTTCATCGCCTCTATGGCTTTAAGAAAGCCTCTCGCGCTTGGTTTGAGCGTTTTGCCTCTATGGTGGATGTTACTGGTTTTCAGCGACTGCTCAAAATCCGACGTTGTTTGCCCTCCTTTCTGCTCTTGGTAGGACTCTTCATATTGATGACATGATCATCACCAATGCAAACCGTGAGTATATTGCCTTTGTGAAGGCATGTTATGCAGTTTCTTATGTCTTATCTTGGCCCTCTCTGCTACTTTCTTGGGATTGAGGTCCCTTCTTGCTCAAAAATAATAATCTAGGATCTTACTCGCGCCGCTCTTAAAGATGAGCGCAATGTTGAGACTCCCATGGAGCTCAATGTTCACCTCACTGTGCTACTGATGTTGATCGTTTGTCTAATCTTACGCTTTATCGACATTTTGTTGGGAGTCTTGCTTTATCGACATTTTGTTGGGTGTCTTGTCTATCTGCCTGACACTCGCCCGGAAGAAGAAACAGACTGCAGTGCCCCCCGTTCGAGTGCACCTCTTCCCGCGGCGCCGTCGCTCCACTTTCCTACTCTACCCTCTACTATATGCTCTGCGGCATTATCGTCGTGGCCAAGACGGTGGCAAAATCACTAGCGTCGATGCCTCTCGCATGATGTTCCTAGAGCCTTTATCCTCTCAAGTGGCATGAACGACCGAAGGGGACAATGCCACCATGGATGTTGGCATTCCCTCTGTTGGATCGTGAAGTGTTTGGGAGTGAGACTAAGAGGAACACGGGAAAGGAGATGATGCCTAGCGTATTAGCGGAATGAGGCCTAAGCAAAATTGTTGAGATGAGTTATAGGCCCGCTACCAAAATGGTTGGTGTATTCTTCTCCAAAGGGGGACACGCGTTTGATGCAAACACGACTGAGAAGGATATAATCATACTCTATCAAGCCCAAATGATAATCTTCTTTTTTTACCCTGCTTCCAAATAATAATGACCCAAACACTAAACATAGCATTGATCATAATTCTTTATACATCACACCGTATCCTTAGAATCTACTAACATCTAAGGCAAATTTGAAAATTAGAGTTTGTGAATTAAATAAATGTTCACAGATTCAAAAAATATGTTTGCGAATTCGAAAAATGTTGCCAATTCCAGATATGTTCACGTATTCAAAGAAAGTTCACGGATTAAAAAAAATGTGAATTCCAAAAATGTTCATGTATTCATAAAATGATCACATATTAAAAAATGTCCACGTATTCAAAACAAGTTCATGGGTTCTAAAACGAAAAATTGTTAAATGTTCGCGTCGAATTCAAAAAATGTTCGTGGATTCTAAAACAATGTTCACAAATTCCAAAAATGTTATCGTGTTCGAAAAATGTTTTCATAATTCCAAAAATGTTATCGTGTTCGAAAAATGTTTTCATATTCAAGACAAGTATGAATTCCAAAAATGTTCACGAATTCAAAAAATGTTCACGGATTCTAAAAACTCTTCACAAATTCCAAAATTGCTCACGTATTCGAAAAATGTTCACATGTTCAAAAATTATTCAACCATTGGAAAAGGTTCAAAACTTTCAAAAAATATTCACGAATTTGGAAAATATTCGGTAATTCAATACTTTAGCAAATTCAAAAATGTGAATTGAAAATTGTTCACAAATTTGAAAAAGGTTCAAAAAATTAAGAAGGAAAAAGAAAAGGCGAACACGAAGGAAAACATAGCGTTGACCATAATTCTTTACACATCACATCATATTTTTTAGAATCTACTAACATGAAAGCCGTATACAAAATAGAATAAATCTACGCATGTAATTTACATGTACCATTATAATTATATTGTTTTAGAAATCCTAGACCAATGTCTATACTCTACAGCAGCTTCTATACTCTACAACAATGTACGTTTGGTGTGGGTTAATTTATCACCATCGTCTCGACGGTAATCTCTATTCCCAACCTAGGGGTGTGCATTACACGATTGGGAAAGAATCTCTGAACTTCGCCAATAAGTAACTCAACTAAACAGTTATGTATGTGATTTCAAAAGAAAGATATAAATGGCAAGGTGTTTAACAAATCTGCATGCATGTTGTATCGTGCTTATTGAGTGAACAAAACAAATATCAGGATAGAAACTAAGAAACAGAATGCATACCACCAGGAACACAGCCACCACTAGCTCTGTCACAGAATATTGCGTGATAAAAGCCCGCCATGCTAACTCAGCAGCTTCCTCAACTGACATGTTGAATTTGTAACTGAAATGTAAAGCACAAACATAAGGGATGCAACTTCAAGATAATATGAACTGTGAGCAAGGCAACATATAGAGGTATAAAAAAACATATCCCTCATCCAAGATACCATAAGCATACAAAGAACTACAGAACCGGCTGCTTCCCTTGAGCCTTGCACCCTTGCTATCAACATAGTACCAAGACCAGGCCCTAGAAAAAGAGCGGAATTGTTAGGCATAGACCTAAGTACTGCTTAATGACACTAAAATATGTCAAAGGGCCACTCGCAGTTCCATCAAATCCAACAATCATTGTACCGATTGGAAGTACCATCCCACGGTATGAAAAAAAGGATATTAGCCAACGGTCTTTAAAGAACCAGGAATAGGAACCCTTCGCTTGTTGATGAGCTCATCAAGCTCGTGAACCTCTGAAGGAAGAAACTATTGTTATTCCTACTATCTTTACTATTAAAGGGGAGTGCGGTTGTGATGGTAGGTTGTGGTACGTCGATTCGCATGTTCGTGGGTCTCTTCTACCATTGATGGTTTTTTTTATTTTCTAAGAAAAATATATCCAGAATCTTCTTGCTCATGCTGCTCTTACAGATGAGTGCACTGTTGAGACTCCCATGGAGTCAATGTTCACCTTCGTGCTAGTGATGGTGACCCTTGTCTAATCCGACGTGTTATCATCATCTTGTTGGGAGTCTTGTTTATCTAGATGTTACTCGTCCAGATATCTCCTATCCCGTCCATAGTTTGAGTCAGTTTGTCTTTGCACCCACATTGGTTCACTATAGTCACCTCCTCCTTCGTGTTCTCTGATATCTTCGTGGCACGATCTCTCACCGTATGTTCTTTCCCTGCTCTAGTTCATTACAGCTTCAGGCCTATTCAAATGCTACGTGGACTAGTGATCCCTGGGATCGTCGTTCACTTTTTGCTTACTGTGTTTTTCTTGATGGTTCTGTCACTGCCTCGAAGACAAAGAAACAGACTACAATTTCACGTTTGGGTGCAGAGCCTGAGCCTCGAGCTCTGGCTCTTTTGACGGCAGAGGTGAGTTGGTTACGATGGTTACTTCAGAAGTTTGGTACTTCTGTCACTACACCTACTTTGCTCTTATTTGACAATACAGGTGCTCATAGTGTTGCGTGCGACCCAGCGAAGAATGAGCTCACCAAGCATATTGGCGTTGATGCTTTTTTGTGTGTGCTCGTGTGCAAAATTCAGGTTATTGCACCTCAGTATGTGCCTTCGGAGTTACTGTTGGCAGATTTCTTTAGGAAAGCCCAAACTAGAGCACAACACGACTTCTATATCTATCTCTCCAAGCTCGGTGTTGTTGATCCACCATGAGTTTGAGGGAGGGGGAGTTAAGAGTTATATATTTAGTCGTGTACCCCTTTGTATTGTCCCCGCTCTATAAAGGTTTTTTTTTGCATATTGTAAAACACTTGTACGTGTATACAATGGCATATGGCCACCTGGAAACACAGTTGCATATTTCCTAACAGGAACCTCCCTCCTTGTTAATGGACAAACACTTCTTAGCACTTTTGTCCTTTCATGTTCATCAACATACGATGCAGCTCATTTCTGGTGGTCAGATTGTTGATTCTGGTTGTCGGGTAATTCTCGACTTTGACGCATGCTTTGTTTTGGACCGTCACACTGGTGCTATCCTTGGTGCTGGCCCCCGATGTCATAACTCCCAGGGCCTGTGGGAGCTTGACTGGCTTCACTTTCCCTCTGTTGCCACCGCCGCCAGTCTCTCCACCTCTGTTGCCTTGTCTACCAACTCTTTTTAGCAGTGGGATCATCGCCTTGGTTACTTGTGTTACTCTCGTCTCTCATCCTTAGTTCGGCGTGGTCTTCTTGAAATGTGTGAGGCCTTAATGCACTGACTCGAACCTTTGCCCGTTGTGTTCGCCTTAGGCACCCCCTTGGTGATTGTCAACCGTATGTGGTCCTTTAGCTGATGAATATCGCTTTGCTTTCCTCCAAAAGCTGACTTGTGCTCCTCGTAACCTGGTCCTTGGGTCATTACCGATGACTTCAACTTGATCTAGCAGGTAGGGGCGGGTAAAAATAACGCTAACCTAGAAAGAAGATAGATGGGCAGATTTCACCGTTTCCTTGATGACCTTGGGCTTCGTGAGATCAACCTCATCGGGCGGCGCCAACGTTGGTGCAGCTAGACCACTTGTTCTGTTTTCAACGAATTGGGGGTAATGACATCCTAGTTGCTTTTCCGTGCGAATACTCCATGGCATTTGATTTAGCCTGTACACCACGATTTTCACACCTAGGGCTCACTAGTCCCACTTCAAGGATATCTGGCCGAATTTTGATGGCTTCTGCCAGGTGGTTCCTGATGCCTAGCATGCGTCGTCGCACCTTTGCCAATTCTAGCGTTTGGGTGTCCTGCTGAAGCATATGGACAACACATTGCGGTTGTGGAGCGACCGGCATATTGGCAGCATCAAGCTACAACAGCTCATGGCTAAGTAAATCATTTTTCAGCTCAGCGTGGTGCAGGAGACCCGACAGTTGTCCCAAAAGGAGTTTAATATGCGCAAAGAGTTGAAGCTTAAGTTGCTTGGTTTGGCCTCCCTCAAGTGCATCATCCCCCGCCAGCCCTCCGCTTCCACTAGCTAGCCGAGGGAGACACAAACACGTGCTACTTCTACATCCATGTGTGCCACTGCCACTGCAAAAATCACATGATTGCCATTACCCGTGGCAATATTGTCACCTTGACCCATGAGGATAAGGAGTAGACACTGGCAGACTACTCGTCCATCATGGGTTGCACCATCCCTCGTAGAGTTGTTTTACCAACTCGCTTTGGAGATCATTAAAGATGAGCTTGCCGTAGTCGTCCACCAGCTCTATTTGCTTATACCGGGTTGCCTCGTCGAGCTTAACAATACCCACATCGTTTTGGCGCTAGAGAAGAAAAACTCGAACAAGGTCGCGCACTTCCACCTAATCTGTTTACCGCATACCTTTGGTAGGCTTTTCTCCAAGCTGCTTGCTCTCCACGTCATGCCTCGGCTCCTAGAACTATTCAAGGAAAACCAGAGCTCCTTCATGCTCACCACTAAGGGCTTGCACGTTAGATACATCGCAACCCTCATGCTCAAGGTTGACATTGCGAAGGCATTCGATTCGGTCTCATGGCCCTTCCTCCTATGGTCTCACGGCCACCAGCACTGGCAGCGGATTCAACGAGTTGGTGTGGATGATTCTACCGTAGACACCCTCAACAGGCTGCCCGGGAGGCATATTCTTTACCATCATGGCATGTGGCAAGGTGACCCCTTTTCTTTGTTGTTTCTTCTTGTGCTGGAGGTGCTCAACGTCTTGTTGGTCCATGCGAAGAGCATTGTCATGTTAGAGCCATCGTGTTGGCGTGGCGTCAAGCACCTCGTGTCGGCGTACAATGCCGACATGGTCTTGGTGGCACATCGAGCTTATGCACCAACTTCAACAAGTGTTCCTTTGCACCAATCTATTGCAGCATCCCCGAGATTTAAGTGATTAAGCTAAGCTTCGCATGTGCTTTCCCAGCGCTCCCGTGCACCTACCTTAGCCTCCCCTTGTTGTGCAAGATTCGCACAGTCCACATGTAGCTTCTTCTAGACAAAGTTCTCAACTGCATCCCCACTTGGATTGAGAATCTACTAAACATGGGAGGCTGGCTCATGCTTGTCAAATTAGTACTTCTCTCCATCCCAGTTTATCAAGCCATCGCCATGCCACTACCTCTGTGTTTACTTGCGGCGGTTGAGAAGTACATTCGTGTTTTCCTTTAGAGCGGGGCCGACATAGTCAGCGACGGGCAATGCATGGTGGCCTGGAGCAAGGTGTGCTTCATGTGGAACTCAGCGGCTTCAGGATCCTTAGGCACATCTCTCATTTGCTGTGTGGATTCCTTGTTGAGCAGGGCACACTTCCTCGGTTCTCTTGTCTTGGTGCTCATGCTTAGAAGGGTGTTGCTGAGCGGAAGTAGCGTCACCTTCTTGTGGCAGTTCGTGCGTTGATGATTGTCGCCTCTCTTCCACCTCACTTTTGGGTTGAGGTAGTTTCTGCTTGTACCTATCCCATCAACATTAATCCTTCCTCTGCTCTACAGACTGACATTCCTCTTGAGCATCTTTTTGGTTGTTCTCTTGACTACTCAACACTTCATTTGTTTGGTTGCATTTGCTTCTTCTTGCCCCTCGTGAATGCACCAAACTAACTATTCAGCCTGTTGAATGTGTCTTCTTAGGTTACAATGATGAGCAAGGGCTATCTGTGTTGGGATCCTGTGAGTCGTCGGATGCACATTTCTCAGGATGTGACTTTTGATGAGTCTCGTCCTTTATATCCACGTCCATCCTCTCCTTTGACCTCCCCCATTGAGGATATTTATTTCCTCACTTTTTCAAATACTCCTATCACTCAAGTATTGCCCTCGTCCACCCATCCCACCGTGTCTTCCCATACTACTGTTGTAGACCCCACACCATCGTCACTTGTAGCTTCCCCACCTCGTTCATTACCTGAGGCTTCCCCATTGATTCCCCCTCATCATCTTCTTTACTACACTGGTCATCCGCGTGTTGTGAATTCTTCTGATGAGCCATCTCCCTCGACTATTGTCTTCTTCTGTTGGCAACTCACCGCCTCCAGCTTAGCCTACTTATGGCTTTCGAGCTCGCCCGCTTCCGCCTACTGACCGCTATGGTTATTCTAGCACCGCTCTTCTCGAGACGACTTATCATGACGTTGTTGCTCATCCTAAATGGCAGCATGTGATGACATCGGAGATTGATGCTCTTTCGCACATTGGCACGTGGGATCTCATTTCCCTTCCTCCTCGTGCTCGTCTCATCACTTGTATGTGGGTCTACAAGGTTAAGACTGATGGTTCTCTTAAGCATTACAAAACTCGTCTAGTGATGTGAACATGGTCATGACTACGATGAGACATTTGCCCCTATGGCCCACATGACCACTCTTTGCACGCTTTTCATTGTGGCTTCTCTTCCCGATGACATGGTTTGTCGTCTTTGTCGCTATCTATATGGCCTTAAGTAAACCCCTCGTGTCTGGTCTGAGTGCTTCATCTCAATAGTGATTGCGGCTGGTTTTCGGTGAGTGCTCATGATCCTGCACTTTTTGTCTACATTTCAACTCGTGGGCGAACTCTTCTATATGTCGATCATCACCGACAACGATTCTAAGTACATTGCCTTTGTGAAGGCTCGTCATAGTGAGTTTCTTATGTCTGATATTGGTCCTCTTCGCTACTTTCTTGAGACTGAGGTTTCTTCTACCTTTAATGGCTTCTTTATTTCCCAAGAGAAGTATATCCAGGATTTTCTTGCTCTTACTGATAAGCGCACTATTAAGACTCCTATGAAGCTCAACTTCCACTTTGTATCCACCTTCGCTCCCTACCAGTCCGACTGGGCATCCGTTGCCTGGTTGTGGGTTACTATGTGTGTTGCCTCGATCCCACATCTTGTCTTCCCTTGTTGGGCGGCCGCATCACCACACACTCAGGCACCACCATCGGCGAGCAGGAGCACGAGCAAGCGTCCTTTTGACCTTGTTCAGTCTTATGTCTGGGCCCATCTCCCTTTGCCTTGGAAGGAGGTCATCACTAGTAAATTATCTTTATAGATGATTTCTCTTAACACACATGGATATACTTTATTTCTTCCAGGCGTGCAATCTGTGCGACGGAACATGGCCAATTTTCAGGGGCCATGAAATTCCTAGTACAAGGCAGCCTATAGCAAGCAGCAGCCAGCAGGCCTGCTACTCGATATCCAGCATGGGCCTGTAAGCCGCCCCGCTAGCGCTAGCGCGTCTAGCCGTCCAGGCTGTATAGAGTCTCCCATGGAGCCCATACGTCGAGCAATCAAGGCATCGAGCCATCGAGGACACCAACTCGAGTGGACGAGTCCTCTCCAACGCCGCCTCCTGCCCTCATCTCTTGTCTGTTCGTCTCCTCTCTCTTTTTCCAGTATGACGCTTGGAGCTCAGCGATCCTCCATCAGTCCATCCCCATCCAATTCAGCATGTGACGCTTCTATCAGCTGTCGGCCATCGATCCGTGAGTTCCGCAGATCGCATTCAATCTAGCAATTTTAATTTGTGCCAATAGCTGGTTGATAATTCTGTTATTTTATAGAAGTACTTAGAATTTACTTTTCAATATCATCACCGGATAATTTTGTTATTTATGTTCTCTTCTATATGTCGATCATCACCGACAACTCTATCTTTTCTATACACGTTTCAAGATCCTCAAGATAGAGAACATAAATCCGGTGACCAAAAGAATTTGAAAAAAACATAAAACAGAGAAGTTAATCGAAAGGAGCCATGGATAAGTTTGTTGCAAAAGAACCACACGTATCCTCTAATAATCAATCACAGGATCAAGGCCTCACGGTTGATAATAATGTTGACCCTGATGTTGACAATGATCATAGAGATGAACAAGCAGAGAAAGAAAATAATGATGAGGTTGATGATGATCTTATTGGTAAAACAGACATTGATATGGATAATAATGGTGATGACATCGGGACAACTAGTATTGATGTTAACTCAAATACTTCACCTGTTGCGGATGTCGGTGGTTCTTTTCATGTTAATATATTTGATCCAAGAAATTGGGGTTCTCTTGATCCTAAGCAGATTGACATTTTAGCACAAAAGGCCCTAAAAGAGACTCACAATTTCAAAAAGGTCTTAAGAACAGATATTCTAGCAGGTTTTCTGCACTATTCAATACTAGAATTATGTCAAATGGGGAGCATTGCGATAGAGATTGGCTTGTCTATTCTAAGGAACTCGATAGACTATTTTGCTTTGGTTGTAAATTATTTACAAAAGGGCATAGAAAAGGTCAATTGGCAAACGAGGGGTGTGATGATTGGATACATCTTGGCAGTACACTTAAAGAGCATGAGACAAGTGTAGATCATGTTTTGAATATGACCACTTGGTATGGGCTCTGTACTACTAGATTGCAAAAGCATCAAACTATTGATAAAGATGCTCAAGGACAACTTGAGAATAAAAAGGAGCACTGGAGAAAAAATTTGTTCAGAATTGTTTGCATTATTAAATTTCTTGCCAAGCATAATCTAGCCTTTCATGGTAGTAACAGCAAACTGTATGAAGACAGCAATGGGAATTTCTTGGGTCTGTAGAGATGTTGGATGAATTTAACACAGTTATTCAAGAGCATGCTTGTAATGAAGAAACTCATGCTCATCATCTTGATCATAAGATTTAGAATGAGTTGATACACTTGTTTGCTTCAGCTATTAATTGTTAAGAAAATAAAGAGTGCAAAATATTTCTCGGTCATACTTGATTGTACCCTGATGCAAGCCACCAAGAACATATATTTCCTTTCTTTTCATTTTAGGTATCCGCAACTGATAATGCTATAAAACGAGCAGCGAGGCAAAAGGTTTGGCAAATAATGAACCTGGGGAGTATGAATTTATAGTGGCAATAGTAATTTGGTCTGAGGTACTATATGTTGTTAATTTAGTAAGCAAAAACTTGCAAGCAAAGAATATGCTTATATATGTTGCTATTGAGAAAGTGAAAGGGTTGATTTTTTTTCGAAGGGTATAGAGAAAGTGGCTTTTTAGAAGCATTGGAGATAGCCAAAAAATTGCACTTGATATGGTTATTAGTACAACATTTCATGAAAGACGAGAAATTAAAAGAAAGAGACATTTTGATGAGAACCCAGATGACACAACTGTTGCCACACAGTCTACAGAGGAATCATTTAGAAACGGTTATTTTCCAACTATTGTCGTTCAAGCAATTATGTCACTTACAAGCAGATTTGAACAATACGAGGTTAGCAGAAAAATTTTCATTTCTTATTTACTTCCAAATCATTGCAGTCGTTGGATAATGGGAGCTTGAAATCTTCTTGTGATAATCATGAGGCAGCCCTTAAAAAAGATGGCAAATCTGACATTTATGCCAATGAACTGTAGTGGAGTTGAGGTTACTTAAAGATTCCATTCCAAAGGATGATATGGGGCCAGTTGAAATTCTAAAGTTTTTAGAGTGACATGATTGGAAATTCTAAACTTTTTAAAGTGACATGATTGTTTTCCCACTGCAGGTATTGCATACATAGTTCTATTGACCATTCCTATGACTTTTGCATCAGCAGAAAGAAGCTTTTCAAAATTGAAGCTATTGAAGTCCTATATGTGTACTACAATGACACAACAAAGGCTTACTGATTTGGCTACAACAGCACTTGAGAGTGAAGTGTTGGAGAACATTGATTACAAGGATATAATTGAAGATTTCATTTCAAAGAACACTAAAAGAATGTTGTTATTCAAGTAAAGACTATGCAACCAAGCTTCTGATAGGTATGAGCAAGGTAATCTTGCTCAATTCTCTTGTCCTGGTGCACATGCTCAGAATGGCGAGGCTGAGTGCAAGCATCGTCACCTTCTTGAGACGGCTCGTCCGTTGATAGTCACTACCTCTCTTCCGCCGCACTTTTGGGCCGAGTTTGTCCCCACTTCCATCTATCTCATCAATCTTCAGCAATCCACTGCTCTGAAGGGTGGCACTCCTTTTCAAGCGTCAATTTGATGGTTTCCTGATTATTCGGCACTTCAATTGTCTTTGTCACTGTCTATATGGCCCTAAGCGAACCCCTCGTGGCTGGTTTGAGTGCTTTGTCTCAGTGGTGATTGCCGCTAGTTTTTGGCGAGTGCTCATTATCCAACACTTTTGGTCCACCATTCAACTCGTGGTCGAACACTTCTACAAGTCGATCATCACTGGCAAAGACTCTAAGTACATTGCCTTGGTGAAGGCTCTTCATAGTGAATTTCTTATGCCCAATCTTGGTCCTCTTCAGTACTTCCTTGAGATTGAGGTTTCTTCTACCTCTAGTGACTTCTTTATTTTCTAAGAGAAGTATGTCTAGGATCTTCTTACTCATGCTACTCACAGATAAGCGCACGGTTGAGACTCCTATGGAGTCAACGTCCACCTTTGTGACCACCTCCGCTACCTACCAATCTGGATGGGCATCCATTGCCTTGCTGCGGGTTGCTACGAGCACTGTCTCAATCCCACATCCCGTGTTCCCTTTATGTGTGACGCCATAACCGCACACTCGGGCACCACCAATGATGAGCAACAGCTCGAAAAGTCGATGCATACCTCGATTATGCATAGGACGAGCCGAGGACAGGCGCTACCTAAAGTTGGGGTCAAGGGCGCCCGAAGAGACATTTACTCCTATATATATGGCCCACGTGACCACTCTTCGCACACTTCCTCAATATGGCTTCTATTCACCGCTAGTCTGTCTCTCAGCTTGATGTCAAGAATGCCTACAAGTAGCCACCACCTAGATTCTCTTCCTAATGGCATGGTTTGTCGTCTTCGTCGCTGTCTATATGGCCCTAAGCAAACCCCTCATGCCTGGTTTGACCGCTTCGTCTTAGTGGTGATTGCGGCTAGTTTTTGGCGAGTGCTCATTATCCTACATTTTCGGACCACCATTGAACTCGTGGTTGAACACTTCTTCTACATGTCAATCATCGCTGGCAATGACTCTTAAGTACATGGCCTTGGTGAAGGCTCGTCATAGTGAATTTCTTATGTCCAATCTTGGTCCTCTTTGGTACTTCCTTGAGATTGAGGTTTTCTTCTACCTCTAACGACTTCTTTATTTTCTAAGAGAAGTATGTCTAGGATCTTCTTACTCGTGCTACTCTTACTGATACCTTTGTGACCACCTCCGCCCCCTACCAGTCTGGATGGGCATCCTTTGCCTTGATGCAGGTTGCTACAAGCACTGTCTCAATCCCACATCACGTGTTCCCTTTATGTGTGACACCATAACCGCACGCTCGAGCACCATCAATGGTGAGCAGGAGCTCGGACAGTCGACGCGTACCTGGATTATGCACGGGATGAGCCGACGACAGGCACTACCTAAAGTCGAGGCCAAGGGCGCACAGTAGGAGAACTTGGGGTGCTTAATCAAGCACGTGGCACACAACCCGCAAACAGGAAAGGAACACCCAGCCAGATCGGCAGGGTACGAAGAGTGCACAGGCAAGTGGGATGCCGGATCAAGTCCCTCTACTGCCAGTGGTCCCAGTCTGCCTCTATTGCCTTGTCTACCAGATATTTTCAAGAGTGGCATCATCGCCTTGGGTCACTTGTGATCTCTCATCCTTAGTTCGACGTGATCTTCTTGGATCCGTCTCCGATGATGTCTCTAATACGTGGTCCAGTTACCTTATACTCATAGCGAGACAGTGTCTTAGCATCCTTTAGACCTTGTTCACTCTGATCTCGAGGGATCGTCTCCCCCTTTTCCTTCGCTAGTGACTTCTCTCAACACACCTGGATATATACTTTATTTCTTCTCGTAATGAGGTCTTATCTATAAGCCTTTTGCTGCCATGGTCCGCGCTCAATTCTCCACGCCTATTCATGTGTTCTATGGCGACTGGTGGAGAGTATATCTCCAAGCTGTTGCGTGGAATCCTTGCTGAGCAGACTTTGGTTCTCTTATCTTGGTGCTCATGCTCAAAATGGCATGGCTGAGCGCAAGCATCGTCACCTTCTTGAGACGGTTCGTCCATTGATGGTCACTGCCTCTCTTTCACCGCACTTTTTGGGCCAACTCTGTCTCCACTTCCATCTATCTCATTAACCTTCAGCAATGCACTGCTCTGCAGGGTGACGCTCCTTTCGAGCGTCTATTTGATCGTTTATTCGGCGCTTCAATATTTTGGTTGTGTTTGCTATGTCCTTCTTGCCCCGCGTGAACGCACCAAACTGACTTCTCAATCAGTTGAGTGTGTCTTCTTAGGATACAACATTGAGCATAAGGGATACCATTATTGGGACATGTTGGGCGTCAGATGGCTATTTCTCCGGATATGACTTTTGATGAGTCTCATCCCTTCTACCCGTGTCCATCTTCCTCGACCTTTTCAATGGAGGAAATCTCTCTCTTTTTTAAATGCAACACTCCTATCACTCCCTGATCCAGTCGTCGTACTGTTCATGCTTCTCTGATTATGTGGATCCAATGCCATCATCTCCTATGATTTCCTCACCTCGCTTATCACAGGATTCTACATATTCATCAGCTGTGGCTTCCTTGTCTCCATCACCTAAGTTTATCACGTTAATTTCTGCTCGTATTCTTCCATCTTTTCCTCACTTTTATATACATTGTCCGCGTGTTGCGAATGTGCCTACTGATGAGCCACTTCCCCTCTCGGCCTACTTATGGCTTGCTTCCTCGTCTGCTTCCGCCTGTTGACCGCCTTGGTCTTCCAAGCGTTGGCACTGGTGTTCTTGAGCCGACTTCTTATCGTGATGTTATGCATACCAAATGGCACCTTGCGATGGCAAGGGAGATTATTGCTCTTGAGAGCATCGGCATGTGGGATATTGTTTCTCTTCCTCGTGTTCGTCCCATCACTTGGTGGGAATGTTATGACTCACTTTGACTTTTTATATGTTCCTTCTTTTGATCATGTTCCTCGACTTTACTACACTCGTGGTTCGCGTGTTGTGGATTCTTCTGATATGCCATCTCCCTCGACGATTATGTCTTCTTCCGATGGCAACGCACGGCCTCCAGCTTAACCTACTTATGGCTTTCGAGCTCGCCCGCATCTGCCTATTGACCGCTATGGTTACTGCGTAGCTCTTCCCGAGACGACTTCTTGCCATGAGGTTGTTCATCCCAAATGGCTGCTTGTGATGGCATCGAAGATTCATGCTCTTGCCCGCATCGACACGTGGAATCTCATTTCCCTTCCTCCTCGTGCTCGTCTCATAACTTGTAAGTGGGTCTACAAGGTTAAGACTGATGATACTCTTGAACGTTACAAAGCTCGTTTAATGGTGAGAACATGGCCATGACTACGAAGAGACATTTACTCCTATATATATGGCCCACGTGACCACTCTTCACACACTTCCTCAATGTGGCTTCTATTCGCCGCTAGTCTATCTCTTAGCTTGATGTCAAGAATGCCTACAAGTAGCCACCACCTAGATTCTCTTCCTAATGGCATAGTTTGTCGTCTTCATCGCTGTCTATGTGGCCCTAAGCAAACCCTCGTACCTGGTTTGACCGCTTCTGTCTTAGTGGTGATTGCGGCTAGTTTTTGGCGAATGCTCATTATCCTGCACTTTCGGTCCACCATTCAACTCGTGGTCGAACACTTCTTCTACATGTCAATCATCACTAGTGAAAGCTCGTCATAGTGAATTTCTTATGTCCGATCTTGGTCCTCTTCCGTACTTCTTTGAGATTGAGGTTTCTTCTACCTCTATTGACTTCTTTATTTTCCAAGAGAAGTATGTCTAGGATCTTCTTACTCGTGCTACTCTTACTGATACCTTTGTGACCACCTCCACTCCCTACCAGTCTGGATGGGCATCCTTTGCCTTGCTGCGGGTTGCTACAAGCACTGTCTCAATCCCACATCATGTGTTCCCTTTATGTGTGACACCATAACCGCACGCTCGAGCACCACCAATGGTGAGTAGGAGCTCGGACAGTCGACGCGTACCTGGATTATGCACCGGACGAGCCGACGACATGCGCTACCTAAAGTCGAGGCCAAGCGCGCACAGTAGGAGAACTTAGGGTGCTTAATCAAGCACGTGGCACACAACCCACAAACAGGAAAGGAACACCCAGCCAGATCGGCGGGGTACGAAGAGTGCACAGGCAAGTGGGATGCCGGATCAAGTCCCTCTACTGCCAGTGGTGCCAGTCTGCCTTTGTTGCCTTGTCTACCAGATATTTTTCAAGAGTGGCATCATCGCCTTGGGTCACTTGTGATCTCTCATCCTTAGTTCGATGTGATCTTCTTGGATCCGTCTCCGATGATGTCTCTAATACGTGGTCCAGTTACCTTATACTCATACAGAGACAGTGTCTCAGCATCCTTTAGACCTTGTTCACTCTGATCTCGAGGGATCATCTCCCCCTTTTCCTTCGCTAGTGACTTCTCTCAACACACCTGGATATATACTTTATTTCTTCTCGTAGTGAGGTCTTATCTATAAGCCTTTTGCTGCCATGGTTCACTCTCAATTCTCTACGCCTATTCATGTAATCTATGGTGACTCTGGTGAAGAGTATATCTCCCAAGTTGTTGCATGGAATCCTTGCTGAGCAAACTTTGCTTCTCTTATCATGTTGCTCATGATCAAAATGGCATGGCTGAGCGCAAGCATCATCACCTTCTTGAGACAGCTCGTCCATTGATGGTCACCGCCTCTCTTTCACCGTACTTTTGGGCCAGCTTTGTCTCCACTTCCGTATATCTCATCAACCTTCAGCAATCCACTGCTCTGCAGGATAACGCTCCTTTCAAGCGTCTATTTGATCGTTTATTCGGCGCTTCAATTTTTTGGTTGTGTTTGCTATGTCCTTCTTGCCCCGCGTGAACGCACCAAATTGACTTCTCAGTCCGTTGAGTGTGTCTTCTTAGGATACAACAACATTGAGCATAAGGGTATCATTATTGGGATCATGTTGGGCGTCAGATGGCTATTTCTCGGGATATGACGTTTGATGAGTCTCATCCATCTTCATCGACCTTTTCAATGGAGGAAATCTTTTTTTTAAATCCAACACTCCTATCACTCCCTAATCCAATTGTCGTACTGCTCATGCTTCTCTGATTATTGTAGATCCAATGCCATCATCTCCTATAATTTCCTCACCTCGCTTATCACAGGATTCTACACCTTCATCAGTTGTGGCTTCCTTGTCTCCATCACCTGAGTTTATACCGTTGATTTCAGCTTGTATTCTTCCATCTATTCCTCACTTTTATATACATCGTCCGCGTGTTGTGAATGTGTCTACTGATGAGTCACTTCCCCTCTCGGCCTACTTATGGCTTGCTTCTCGTCCGCTTCCGCCTGTTGGTCGCCTTGGTCTTCCAAGCGTTGGCGTTGGTGTTCTTGAGCCGACTTATCGTGATGTTATGCATACCAAATGGTACCTTGCGATGGCAGGGGAGATTATTGCTCTTGAGCGCGTTGGCACGTGGGATATTGTTTCTCTTCCTCGTGTTCGTCCCATCACTTGGTGGGAATGTTATGACTCACTTTGACTTTTTATATGTTCCTTCTTTTACTCATGTTCCTCTACTTTACTACACTCGTGGTCCGCGTGTTGTGGATTCTTCTGATATGCCATCTCCCTCGACTATTATATCTTCTTCCGTTGGCAACGCACGGCCTCCAGCTTAGCCTACCTATGGCTTTCGAGCTCGCCCACTTCTGCCTATTGACCGCTATGGTTACTGCGCAGCTCTTCCCGAGACGACTTCTTTCCGTAAGGTTGTTCATCCCAAATGGCTGCTTGTGATGGCATCGAATATTCATGCTCTCGCCCGCATCAACAGGTGGAATCTCATTTCCCTTCCTCCTCCTGCTTGTCTCATCACTTGTAAGTGGGTCTACAAGGTTAAGACTGATGATACTCTTGAACTTTACAAAGCTCGTTTAATGGTGAGAACAAGGTCATGACTACGAAGAAACATTTACTCCTATATATATGGCCCACGTGACCCCTCTTCACACACTTCCTCAATGTGGCTTCTATTCGCCGCTAGTCTATCTCTTAGCTTGATGTCAAGAATGCCTAAAAGTAGCCACCACCTAAATTCTCTTCCTAATGGCATGGTTTGTCATCTTCGTCGCTGTCTATATGGCCCTAAGCAAACCCCTCGTGCCTGGTTTGACCGATTCATCTTAGTGGTGATTGCGGCTAGTTTTTGGCGAGTGCTCATTATCCTACACTTTCGGTCCACCATTCAACTCGTGGTCGAACACTTCTTCTACATGTCAATCATCACTGGCAACGACTCTTAAGTACATTGCCTTGGTGAAGGCTCGTCATAGTGAATTTCTTATGTCCGATCTTGGTCCTCTTCGGTACTTCCTTGAGATTGAGGTTTCTTCTACCTCTAATGACTTCTTTATTTTCTAAGAGAAGTATGTCTAGGATCTTCTTACTCGTGCTACTCTTACTGATACCTTTGTGACCACCTCCGCTCCCTACCAGTCTGGATGGGCATCCTTTGCCTTGCTGCGGGTTGCTACAAGCACTGTCTCAATCCCACATCCCATGTTCCCTTTATGTGTGACACCATAACCGCACGCTCGAGCACCACCAATGGTGAGCAGGAGCTCGCACAGTCGACGCGTACCTGGATTATGCACCGGACGAGCCGACGACAGGCGCTACCTAAAGTCGAGGCCAAGGGCGCACAGTAGGAGAACGTGGGGTGCTTAATCAAGCACGTGGCACACAACCCGCAAACAGGAAAGGAACACACAGCCAGATCGGCGGGGTACGAAGAGTGCACAGGCAAGTGGGATGCCGGATCAAGTCCCTCTACTACCAGTGGTGCCAGTCTGCCTCTGTTGCCTTGTCTACCAGATATTTTTCAAGAGTGGCATCATCGCCTTGGGTCACTTGTGATCTCTCATCCTTAGTTCGACGTGATCTTCTTGGATCCGTCTCCGATGATGTCTGAAATACGTCGTCCGGTTACCTTATACTCATACGGAGACAGTGTCTCAGCATCCTTTAGACCTTGTTCACTCTGATCTCGAGGGATCGTCTCCCCCTTTTCCTTCGCTAGTGACTTCTCTCAACACACCTGGATATATACTTTATTTCTTCTCGTAGTGAGGTCTTATCTATAAGCCTTTTGCTGCCATGGTTCACTCTCAATTCTCTGCGCCTATTCATGTGTTCTATGGTGACTCTGGTGGAGAGTATATCTCCCAAGCTGTTGCGTGGAATCCTTGCTGAGCAGACTTTGCTTCTCTTATCCTGTTGCTCATGCTCAAAATGGCATGGCTGAGCGCAAGCATCGTCACCTTCTTGAGACAGCTCGTTCATTGATGGTCACCGCCTCTCTTTCATCGTACTTTTGGGTCACCTTTGTCTCCACTTCCGTCTATCTCATCAACCTTCAGCAATCCACTGCTCTACAGGGTGACGCTCCTTTCGAGCGTCTATTTGATCATTTATTCGGCGCTTCAATTTTTTGCTTGTGTTTGCTATGTCCTTACCCCGCGTGAACGCACCAAACTGACTTCTCAGTCTGTTGAGTGTGTCTTCTTAGGATACAACAACATTGAGCATAAGGGATATCATTATTGGGATCATGTTGGGCGTCAGATGGCTATTTCTCGGGATATGACGTTTGATGAGTCTCATCCCTTCTACCCGTGTCCATCTTCCTCGACCTTTTCAATGGAGAAAATGTATTTTTTTAAATCCAACACTCCTATCATTCCCTGATCCAGTCGTCGTACTGCTCATGCTTCTCTGATTATTGTAGATCCAATGCCATCATCTCCTATGATTCCTCACCTCGCTTATCACGGGATTCTACACCTTCATCAGTCGTGGCTTCCTTGTCTCCATCACCTGAGTTTATCCCGTTGATTTCAGCTTGTATTATTCCATCTTTTCCTCACTTTTATATACATCGTCCGCGTGTTGTGAATGTGTCTACTGATGAGTCACTTCCCCTCTCGGCCTACATATGGCTTGCTTCCTCGTCCGCTTCTGCCTGTTGGTCGCCTTGGTCTTCCAAGCGTTGGCGTTGGTGTTCTTGAGCCGACTTCTTATCGTGATGTTATGCATACCAAATGGCACCTTACGATGGCAGGGGGATTATTGCTCTTGAGTGCATTGGCACGTGGGATATTGTTTGTCTTCCTCGTGTTCGTCCCATCACTTGGTGGGAATGTTATGACTCACTTTGACTTTTTATATGTTCCTTCTTTTACTCATGTTCCTCGACTTTACTACACTCGTGGTCCGCATGTTGTGGATTCTTCTGATATGCCGTCTCCCTCGACTATTATATCTTCTTCCGTTGGCAACGCACGGCCTTCAGCTTAGCCTACCTATGGCTTTCGAGCTCGCCCACTTCTGCCTATTGACCGCTATTGTTACTGCGCAGCTCTTCCCGAGACGACTTCTTGCCGTAAGGTTGTTCATCCCAAATGGCTGCTTGTGATGGCATCGAATATTCATGCTCTCGCCCGCATCAACAGGTGGAATCTCATTTCCCTTCCTCCTCCTGCTTGTCTCATCACTTGTAAGTGGGTCTACAAGGTTAAGACTGATGATACTCTTGAACTTTACAAAGCTCGTTTAATGGTGAGAACAAGGTCATGACTACGAAGAAACATTTACTCCTATATATATGGCCCACGTGACCCCTCTTCACACACTTCCTCAATGTGGCTTCTATTCGCCGCTAGTCTATCTCTTAGCTTGATGTCAAGAATGCCTAAAAGTAGCCACCACCTAAATTCTCTTCCTAATGGCATGGTTTGTCGTCTTCGTCGTTGTCTATATGGCCCTAAGCAAACCCCTCGTGCCTGGTTTGACCGATTCATCTTAGTGCTGATTGCGGCTAGTTTTTGGCGAGTGCTCATTATCCTACACTTTCAGTGCTCATTATCCTACACTTTCGGTCCACCATTCAACTCGTGGTCGAACACTTCTTCTACATGTCAATCATCACTGGCAACGACTCTTAAGTACATTGCCTTGGTGAAGGCTCGTCATAGTGAATTTCTTATGTCCGATCTTGGTCCTCTTCGGTACTTCCTTGAGATTGAGGTTTCTTCTACCTCTAATGACTTCTTTATTTTCTAAGAGAAGTATGTCTAGGATCTTCTTACTCGTGCTACTCTTACTGATACCTTTGTGACCACCTCCGCTTCCTACCAGTCTGGATGGGCATCCTTTGCCTTGCTGCGGGTTGCTACAAGCACTGTCACAATCCCACATCCCGTGTTCCCTTTATGTGTGACACCATAACCGCACGCTCGAGCACCACCAATGGTGAGCAGGAGCTCGGACAGTCAACGCGTACCTGGATTATGCACGGGACGAGCCGACGACAGGCGCTACCTAAAGTCGAGGCCAAGGGCGCACAGTAGGAGAACTTGGGGTGCTTAATCAAGCACGTGGCACACAACCCGCAAACAGGAAAGGAACACCCAGCCAGATCGGCGGGGTACGAAGAGTGCACAGGCAAGTGGGATGCCGGATCATGTCCCTCTACTGCCAGTGGCGCCAGTCTGCCTCTGTTGCCTCATCATCTTGGGTCACTTGTGATCACTCATCCTTAGTTCGACGTGATCTTCTTGGATCCATCTCCGATGATGACTCTAATACATGGTCCAGTTACCTTATACTCATACGGAGACAGTGTCTCAGCATCCTTTAGACCTTGTTCACTCTGATCTCGAGGGATCATCTCCCTTTGCCTCCGCTAGTGACTTCTCTGAACACACCTGGATATATACTTTATTTCTTCTCGTAGCGAGGTCTTATCTATAAGCCTTTTGCTGCCATGGTTCACACTCAATTCTCTACGCCTATTCATGCGTTCTATGGTGACTTTGGTGGAGAGTATATCTCCAAGCTGTTGCGTGGAATCCTTGCTGAGCAGACTTTGGTTCTCTTATCCTGGTGCTCATGCTCAAAATGGCATGGCTGAGCGCAAGCATTGTCACCTTCTTGAGATGGCTCGTCCATTGATGGTCACCGCCTCTCTTTCACCTCACTTTTGGGCCAAGTCTGTCTCCACTTCCATCTATCTCATCAATCTTCAGCAATCCACTACTCTGCAGGGTGACGCTCCTTTCGGGCGTCATCTATTTGATCGTTTATTCGGCGCTTCAATTTTTTGGTTGTTGCTATGTCCTTCTTGCCCCTCGTGAACACACCAAACTGACTTCTCTGTCTGTTGAGTGTGTCTTAGTATACAACGATGAGCATAAGGGATATCGTTGTTGGGATCATGTTGGTCGGCGGATGGCTATTTCTTAGGATATGACTTTTGTAGAGTCTCCTCCCTTCTACCAACGTCCATCTTCTTTGGCCTTTTAAGTGGTGCATATCTCTTCCCACAATTTCCCCGAGTCGTCGTACTGCTCATGCTTCTTTGGTTATTGTAGAACCAACGTCATCATCTCCTATGATTTCCTCACTCGCTTATCACATGATTCTACACCTTCTTCACCGGTGGCTTCCTTTGTCTCCATCCCTTGAGTTTATCCCCTGATGATTCCTAACCATAGACATGAGTTGTCATTTGATTAACGGGATCACATCATTAGGAGAATGATGTGATTGACTTGACCCATTCCGTTAGCTTAGCGCTTGATCGTTTAGTATGTTGCTATTGCTCTCTTCATGACTTATACATGTTCCTACAACTATGAGATTATGCAACTCCCGTTTACCGGAGGAACACTTTGTGTGCTACCAAACGTCCCAACATAACTGGGTGATTATAAAGGAGCTCTACATGTGTCTCCAAAGGTACATGTTGAGTTGGCGTATTTCAAGATTAGGTTTTGTCACTCCGATTGTTGGAGAGGTATCTCTGGGCCCTCTCGGTAATGCACATCACTATAAGCCTTGCAAGCAATGTAGCTAATGAGTTAGTTACGAAATGATGCATTACATAACGAGTAAATTGACTTGCCAGTAACGAGATTGAACTAGGTATTGGGATACCGACGATCGAATCTCGGGCAAGTAACATACTGATGACAAAGGGAACAACGTATGTTGTTATGCGGTTTGACCGATAAAGATCTTCGTAGAATATGTAGGAGCCAATATGAG
This sequence comes from Triticum aestivum, assembly GCF_018294505.1. Classification (NCBI taxonomy): domain Eukaryota; kingdom Viridiplantae; phylum Streptophyta; class Magnoliopsida; order Poales; family Poaceae; genus Triticum; species Triticum aestivum. Next base: position 450,383,764 of record NC_057804.1, read on the forward strand.
CATCCAGGTTCCGCTATTGGTTATTGACCGGAAATGTGTCTGGGTCATGTCTACATAGTTCTCGAACCCATAGGGTCCGCATGCTTAAGGTTTCGATGACAGTTATATTATGAGTTTATGAGTTTTGATGTACCGAAGGTTGTCCGGAGTCCCAAATGTGGTCACGGACATGACGAGGAGTCTCTAAATGGTCGAGACATGAAGATTCATATATTGGAAGCCTATATTTGGATGTCGGAAGTGTTCCGGGTGAAATCGGGATTTTACCGGAGTACCGGGGGGTTACCGGAACCTCCCGGGGGCTTAATGGGCCTACATGGGCCTTAGTGGAAATAGAGGGCAACAAGGGGAGTGTGGGGCGCGCCCCCCAAGGCCCAAACCGAATTGGTTTAGGGCAAGGGGGGCCGGCCCCCTCTTTCCTTCTCCTCCTCTCCCTTTCCTTCCCCCTTCTCCTAGTCCAACAAGGAAAGAGGGAGTCCTACTCCCGGTGGGAGTAGGACTCCCCATGGTGTGCCCCCTCCTAGCCCCCCCCCCCCTCTCCCATTGCTCCTTTATAATACGGGGGCAGGGGGCACCTCTAGACACAACAACTGATCTCTTGATCTATTAGCCATGTGCGGTGCCCCCCTCCACCATAGTCCTCCTCGATAATATTGTAGCGGTGCTTAGGCGAAGACCTGCGACGGTAGAACATCAAGATCGTCACCACACCGTCGTGCTGACGGAACTCTCCCCCAACACTCGGCTGGATCGGAGTTAGAGGGACGTCATCGAGCTGAACGTGTGTTAGAACTCGGAGGTGTCGTAGTTTCGGTGCTTGATCGGTCGGGCCGTGAAGACGTACGACTACATCAACCACTACAAAAAAATACACTTCTGTGATGATACGTGTTTGTCACAGTAGGTCGCGTTTTTGTCATGCATGTGCATCCATAAAGATTTTATGACAGAATCAAGATAGCCATACCTGTGTTGTCGTAGAAGTGTTCCATGACATTACCAAAATTATCATCATGGAAGTTTCCACTTCCATGACGATAAATCGCGCGTCACAGAAGTGCTTTCGTCAAGGGTGACCGACACGTGGCATCCACTGTAACGGAATGCCGTTAAGCTATCGGGTCGGGTTTTGGATCCGATAACCCGTTAACAGCCCCGACCAATGGGGATTTTCCACGTGTAAAATCATCATTGGTTGGAGGAAACACGTGTCGGCTCACCGTTGGGACAAATGTCATCCGCTCATTGGACAGAAGGTGCCTATGATACGGCGACACGTGGCACGGCCCAACAGAGGCCGATTCCTGTGAAAAGGCCGGCCCGTTTGACTTGGTCAAAAGGTGACGGGCCGGCCCACGGAAAGCCTGTTAACGGCCCGTTCGCATATAGCCCATTTACAGGCCGCTAACCCAGGGCCCGTTACGCCCTATCCGAATTAGGCCGAGTAGCGTCATCTGGGCCGTCCAATATGATTCCAGCCCGTTTTAACTTCCGGCCCATGTGTGGCCCATGACTTCTTTCGGCCCATATGAGGCCCTTTGTAACTCTTGGCCCATTAACGGCCCATGGTGAAACTGGCTCGTAATGAACAATGTATCACTTTATACCCATTAACGGCCCGTTATTCTATTGGGCCATTTCCAGCCCAAGTTATCTTTTGGCCTTCTCAGGGCCCATTGATTCTTGGGCTCATTTGCAGCATTCGGTTACATACAACCCGTTACTGTCATTTTCTGCTTGTGGGCCAAATTCAGCCCGTCATTACAGTCGGCCCGTTTGCGGACCGTTAATACGTTGGGCCGTTTTCATGTCAAAAAAAACCCGTTGGGCTGTTTTCATAGAGTTATCAAATACAGTCTATTAACGACCCGTTATGGTCCATGAATTGTACGGCCCATGATTGGTGAAATGATGATACGCCCCGTAGAAGGCCCATGGATCTACGGCCCATATGAGGCCCATGGATCTACGGCCCGTAGAAGGCCCATGGGTCGTACGGCTCGTAGAAGGCCCATGGACCCTATGGCCCGTAGAAGCCAATGGACCCTAAGGCCCGTATAGAAGGCCAATGGATCCTACGGCCGAAAGAAGGCCCATGGATCATATGGCCTGTAGGAGGCCCATGGTTACAACAGTCCGTGTGTTGCCATGATTATTTTGGCCTAGTTACCAAAAATAGGCTATTGTGGCCACTAGAAAAACACAGAAAAAGAACTGCAGTGACTACAAGCAAACAACTAAACAAGACAATAAGGAAATAAATAAGCAAGCAATTAACGCTAGCCTATTACCGCTATTACACATATTACATCCACTAGGCATCAAAGTTCGCCACCAGTGCAAATATAGGGAACAAAGCAGCATATTACATACACTGGCCGTCAAAATTGGCCACCAGTGCAAATAAACGCGGCAGCAAAACAAGAGCATAACTAAAACAACTTCACAAGAGCTCAAGAAACGTTATCCTGGGTATCCACCATGCTGGCAATAAGCTTAGCAAGCTGATTAGCTTTGTCCTGTTTGGCGCTAAAATCCTCCAACGCTTGCTGTTGCACCAGAAAGTATGCATCTGAATGCTCCAGGGACTTCCGCAGTCCTTCCGCTTCTTGTCGCAACACAGCTGATCGATGTCTTCCAGCTTGTAGTTGAGACTCAAGAAACTGAACTGATTCAGACAGTGAGTTTGAATAGCGTGTGCAAGCGTTAGTGGCCAGTAACTCGAACACTAAACCAAGACAGGACTTTGGGGTTGTCTTGTTGTCTTCAAGATAGTCTTCCTTAGCTGCTTTATCAGCTTTGTTGGAGACCAACAAGGATGTGTCACTATCCTGAACCTTATCTGCATTACTTCCTTTACCATTGCTTAATAAGGCACTCTTCCCCAATATTCTGTCAGCATTCTAAAAGAAGAAACAAGCAGACACATAACAAGTTTAGCATGTACTAGTATATGAAACTCATTTCGGTGAACCAGTTCATTAGTAAGGTGGACAGGATTAAACTACCAAGTCTTCTATTTGCCAAATACTAGTACATAATAAAAGCATTAAACAAACATATATCTATGTCCTATGGTCACTGCATTGTCTTGCCAAATCAAAATAGAGACACGGTTCAAATCATATCAGTTCAAGACAAAGCAGCAGTGAAAGAATACAAAGCGTGGGAAACTACACGGCACAACAAGATTTCAGATGGGTACCACGGGTCTACATGTACAACAACACTATTGACTCTGTTGTGATGCTAGTAATGTGCATGATATGAAAGTCAACTGTATACACAATTGAAATTGAAATCAAAAGAGCTATTGATAAGAGCAAACCTGTTAAAGAAACATGTGTGAACATACCTGTTGTGCCATTGGAGTTTCAATTGGATCCTTCAATTTAAAAATAAGTTTGTATCAGTAAATACAGTGATACAAGAGCAAAGCAATCATAGTTAAAAAAGGCGCGCCTAAGCGAGCGCTTAAGCGCGCCTAGGCTCTAGGCGTTGGCAAAACGCATTGCGCATAACTACGCTTAATCTGTGCATAACTGCGCATAGGCATGCGCTTTGGTCAGTAAAGCGCAAGGCGGTGGCAAAACGCATAATTAATGCCTAGCGCTTTTTTGAACTATGATAGCAATGGAATCTTAAATTAGAACAGTTGTTCTTCAGGTTTAGACACTTGTTCTACATGAACAGAGTACAGTAAGACGCAATAATATAATACTTAAAAATAGAAAATGAGCTCATAGACCTTACCACATTCTTGGTTCGGGACTAGTACAGAACAAGGTGTTCCTAGTCATCGTCCAGTAAATGTGTCTCATGAGAACGTAAGGGAATTTGATGACTTCCTTTGCTGGTGAAGTACGTTTTCTTCAGGTAATTCCGATACTGCCACCAAGCACTCTTGAAGATAGCAAAGGTATTAGCATAGGTTACCTCATCCCGACTTTCCAAATCAGTCCTTCTCTATAGAGAAAAATGGGAAAATTTGTTGTATTATAACCATCATGGAGGTAGGATGTATCGGACGAAGCAAAGTAATTGCCATGAATAACATTACTTACACATAACTCCTGGACAAACACCTGCAACTGGCATTTTCCTTCATCTTCAGTATAATATTTCCAAGATGGGAAGATACACACATACGATTTAACAACATCAAATGTGATAGATGCTAAACTACGACTAGTTGGTTGTGCTTCCTCCACAGGAATAGACATACTAACTGGTGGAGTTGGGGTTCGCCGTGATAGTACTGGCCCTTCGGGCACTGAAGCTGCCTTACTAACTGCTCTTGTTTGGGAGCTCTGTGGTGGAGATGGTGCTGTGTCAACAGGAACTGGGTTACTATCGGCTGGGGTTGGGGTTAGATTGGGTGAAGCTGGTTCTCTGTCCATTGCAGTAGGGGTACAATCTGCGAGAGTTTGGGTTATGTGTGGTAGGGCTGGTTCTTGTGCATGTACAACCGGGGTGCTATCTCCACCAAGAGGTAGCATTGTTTTATTTGAAGACCGTGTCTTTATTCCGCTAGATACTGGCATCACCCGCTCCAATTCAAATGGATGATAAACAGGAAACATAGTTGAATGTACAGACATTGTATGAGAGACAGATGCCATAGATAGTGTGGAAAAAAGAGGGCATGAAATAGTTGACATGTATATTGTTTAACTAAAACGGATAGCATGGCATAATTTCACATATATGATGTCTATCTAAACTGGATAGCATAACATAACATAATTCAAAGATATGATGAATAACTAAACAGGATCACATGACATAATTCACCTACATGTTATCTAAGTAATCAGGATCGCATCATTTAATTCACATATGTGATTTATATGCTAAACAGAGGGCATTCGATATGATGTCTGAACTAAGAACATGGTGTTGAATATTGTATATATGATGTCTAAACTATGCAATGCAAGACACTTTATGCATGATATGAGCAGTATAACCATGCCAAGTTAGAGCATACACCTTAGTGGGGGAATAGGACTGGTCATCTGTCTCTGAATCCATCTCCGAGGAGCTGTCGGGACCCAACAAGAGATCTGCTTCGACAGGTAGCACTGTCTGCTCTGAAGGCCTTCTTTTCACTCCAGATTTTTCCATCTCCCACCCAAATGGCTGATTCACAGGAAGAGTAGTTTAATGTACAAACATTATCGACAAATGGAAACGTAATGAAGAAAAGGATGGGCAAGATATCATTCAAATATATGATGCCTGGTTAAACAGGATGGCATTGCACATTTCACATATATTATGGCTGGCTAAAAGACATGAGACTGCATAATTCCCATATATGATATAGAAACTAAACAGGTGGCATTAAAGAACATGTCTAAACTAAGCAGATGACATATATGATGTCAAAAGTAGGCACTGCAAGGCAACATATGCATGATATGACTAACATCATCATGCCAAGGTAGAGCAAACACCTTGGGGGGTAAATAGGAGTGGTCAGCGGCGTCTGAATCCGCCTCAGAATAGATATCTTCCTCTGGATTACAATCTGGAGAGGGGTGGGGAGGGTTTGCCATTGAACCCACCATGGAGCGATGTCTGCATGACATTGTATTGCCGTGTAAAACTCTTCTCTTTTTCTCTACATGTTCAGCATGACTGTGTACAATATCTGACATGCATACGAAAAAATATGGTGAGATTATGTAAGGAGAGCATGCAGAAATTTAGAGTGATGGTAACAACCAGTGGATGGATCCAAAAATAATGATAGCAGGCTGATGATTCCTTTAAATTAATAAAAAGACAGATGATGATTGCTTTACTATTTGTTTCCCACCCAAGATGAACAACATAGGCATACCCTAGGTGAACCAGATATTAGACAGACATACTATTCATTACTGCCTCGATATGTGCCCCACAACTAATTTAGAACTCAAGTTTGAACATTAATTTGGACCTGACTTGGGAGTCCAAGAGCTGAACAGGACGATAAAGTAGCAGGTAAGTTTAAGCAATGCATAACATAAGCAAAAACAAAAGAGTGCGACCTCTCTTGTGGACCCGTGTACTCCTCAGGTTCATCTGGTGATGCCGTTGCGGTGGGTGCCGGTGGCAGGGAAGGAGATCTGAGGCGGCGAAAGACGGTCAGGAGTCGTGATGTCTGGTTTGGTGGATGCTTCTGTCGATGGAGCAGCTCAGGTGAGGTGGACGACGTCGCGGCAGGAGCAGGACAAACCACACAAAGTTCCCTTCGACACGTACCTGTAACTGAAGTAATTCTGTAAGGGCTCATTTGGCTTGCATGATTCTTAAAACGCAGGGATAGGAAAAACACCGGAATAGGATAGGAAAATGCACATGGTAAACAGAGCATTTGTAAACACATGATTTCTTTCAACTTGGGTGTTTGGTTTACAGGAATTGGAAGAGCAAAGGAATGCAAAGAAACATGGCCAAAATAAAGAGAAACCATATGAAAGCGTGTACAGTTAGAATGTTATTCTGGCACTAATGCACTTGGTCTTGTTTTCATGCATAGGATTTTGAAAAGTAGGTCCAGGTGGATGTTTTGCTTCATTCCTTCCAACAAAATGCATGAGTAATTGAATAGTAGAGTGCCATTGGAAAATTCCCTATTGCTATGTTTTTCCATTGAACCAAAATAGCCCTAATGGATCGATGTGAATGTATAGTAATAAGTGATGCAACAAGTGTACAGCCTCTTTGCCGTAGCCGTGTCGACCTCGGCATCATTGGGTTGGTCGCTGAAGCAGTTGAGGCGGAGGTGGCTGTCGGAGGTGTGGAGGAAGATCTGAGGAATTTGTAGACGGCATCCAGGGCACTGCTCTGTTGTGATGGATCATTCTGTCGTTGGAGCAGCTCCGGTGAGTCATAAGATGTCAAGGCTGAAGCAGCACAAGATAGACATCGTCAATCTCAAGTGGGATTCTAATAGCATCTCCAATAGCTGATGTAAAATGGATGTAAAATTAACATCACCAAAAACCACCTGACTATAACATATGTGGTAAAAACTGTTGACTCTGAACTTAACTGTCGAAACTGAAATTTACTGTGGAATTTGAATGCTACTGTCAAAACTGAACGCAATGGTAGCAGAGAGGCACTTGACATGTAGTTTAGGAAGGGCCTGCAGTTCATCTTCAACCTGCACCCCCATGAGCCGCCTGCCACCACCGGCCGAACCGCCGGCCCCAGCGTCGCCTCGCCGCCCCGAAACAACTCGCCACCGCCGCCCCAGCCAGCCCTCTAGCCCCCCCCCCGCCCCCACCCTGAACCCTAAGATAGATAGTGGGGTACCTCTCTGGCGAGCCCCCATCCCCGCTGCGGGTGGTTCTTCCTTAACTCTGGCGAGCCCCCCAACCCCTGAAAATCGACTGACCCAAAAGTCGATTCAGTCGACTGAAGTGTGGCTTAATCGGAACAAAGCAGCAACACGAGCGAGGGGGAGAGCAGCAGCAGCAGCTGGGCAAGCGAGCGATCGAGCGAGAGCCGGAGCAGCAGCAGCAGATCCGGCTGGTATGGACGCCGCCGCCGAAGGGGCCTTGCACTGGGGGAGAGCCGCCGTGGAGATGTCGCCCGCCGCGCCGGCTTCAAGGTAGCTGCTCCATGGGGGTGCGGGATGGAGCACTATCGGTGCTGGGAGGTCGAGTTAAGGAGAAGGTGTGATGCAATGAGTGTACAACCTCTTTGGTGGCGCCGAGTAGGCCTTGGCTTTGTCCGAGGAGTCGGTGAGAATGTTGCGGTTCCGGTGGAGCAGGTTAAGGCAGCACTATGGGGATGGAGTAGCCGCGATAGACAAGGCGATCGTCGGAGCAGCTCCTTGGAGGTGGAGGATGGGGCAGCTGAACCGGCGGGACGGCGAGATGGACGACGGATCCTCATCCGGGGAGGTGGACGAGGGACGTCGAGCTGTTGCAGTGGACGACGTCATCGGGGAAGACGCTCCGGCTGGGCAGCGGTGACATGGCGGACGGAGGAGGGTGGGGTTTCACGGCTAGAGCGGAGAGGTTATGGCGGCCTGGGATTTTGAATGGCGAAAAGGGGGCGATGGGAGGGGGTGAAGCATGACTTAGGGACGCGCTTGTCCAAAATGTAGGGTGTGTTACAAAAGTACCCCCCACCGATTTGAACTAGTGGCCCTTTCGGCTCAGGGTTAGAAGGGGGATTTCACGTGTCAGGATTTGGCAGCTGGAGGGAGTTTTCGCGCGCGTTGTAATTTCGGGATAGCAAGGCGCGGGTTGTGAAGGCGCCCGTTTTTTTTTGAAATGATGAAGGCGCCAGTTTTGGGAGCACGATATCTGAATTTTCGGGATATAACAAGACGCGAGTTAAATTTTAGGGACAAGCCTAACGTGTAGCAATATTGTACTTGTACGTACCAAATCAATTCGCACTTCCCTCAACCAAAAAGAAAACGAAAAAAATAAAACTATTCACACCACACAAAGAGAGAGTCTTGCCCTGTTTTACTATACAAATGCTATTCAAAGCTACTCCCTCCTTCCATCTATATAGGGCCTAATGCATTTTTTGATGCTAACTTTGACCAAATATTAGAGCAATGATATATGACATGCAACTTACACAAAGCACACCGTTAACTTCGTCTGTGAAAGGTTCTTTCAATGATATAATTTTCACATTGTGCATATCATGTACTATTAATCTTGTCAATAGTCAAAGGCAGTCTTAAAAATCTCATTACGCCCTATATAGATGGAAGGAGGGAGTATGAATCCATGTTATGTCCGATTAAATTTTTTCGCTTGATGTATAATGCATGTAACCTACTCATACCAACATTTTAGTGCATTCCAAATGTCTATACTACCGTTGCAATTCGAACTAAATTTGAATTCGTTTCTCTATTTCAATAAGAATCTACAATCATGATTGTTGCCAACTTCAACCATCATTCGTGTATTACCTTAATAACACCCCACATGATTACTATAGAGATAGATATGAACTATGTGTACTACATGAACTCGAATTCTATTTTTTGAATACACTTGATGTTGATTCCAAATAATAGTACATTTGATGTACTAACTATATATTCATAATCTAAACCATGTTCCATACGTACACCGTGTTTATCACACAAAGTATAGTGCCCCGCCCCCTACATTATGACAAGTATTTAGACCTGAGTTGCAAAAGCCACACATTAGCCCAAATTATAATCAATGTTCTACATTATGATATCTTCTTCAAGTATCCGTATCCACTTTTTTATAATGAATTATGATCTTTGTTCGTCTTTACACCTTCACGATCCTCTTCTATTTGTAGCTAGCTAGCACTAACTTTCTATCGTGCATGCACACGCCCGCCCCCCTCACACACCCTTAGCGTCCCCTCCATCACGCACGTTCATTATTTCTCTTTAGGTCGTCCACCAGCGGTGTGTGTAGGCCCCCGGCTCCTTCTTTCTGGCACACACCGGTCGATATACCTCTCTAGCCAAGTGTGCCTACAACAAACACATATATACTTCCCCTCTTCTCTTCTCACCGTCCATGCCCCCATATGTCCAATACGATTCCACGCAGGTGCACACTCCCACCCCTCTTTTCATTAATCACATGCTCACACACTCCTCCCCCCTCGACATGGTAGGCCTCTCGCACCACCTCCTAGCCACACCCTCTCCCCTTGTCTGCCTCTCCGAACCTTATTTGCTTCTAACACATGCAGGCGTGTATATGAACTGATCTCCCTACATATAGCCAGGTCGACTATAATTCGTTTTCACCAAGCATCGATACACTTACCTCGCTAGTTATGTCTCTCCTTTTCTCGGACACACGACGGTTGATCTTCCTATGTAGTTACGCATGCTTACCACAACCATATCTTCTCCCCTCATCATCCTTGAATACCTCCCGACCCGTCTCTCACACGCACGTGCATAGACAGACAAACATCCCCCGCCCTCTCTTATTGATATTGCACTCATACCCTCCGTTTGTCTAGCAGGCCTCTCCCACCATTTTTGAGACGCCACTCCACCATCAACCCTCTGACGCTCTACCTTTGTCTTTTTCCCAACCTTATTCCTATGTTACACATATCCATGGATGTCGATCGATCTCCCTCAATACATAGCTAGGTCTCTCTCCTTCCCCACACATATACTAGTCGACCGGTCTCTACCCCCCCCCACACACACACACCGATAGTCGAACGTTGTAGGTAGGTATCCATGCCACGGAGAAGAACTGCACCTCTCCCCTCTCAAATTCCAGTAGGCCAGCCGCTCTATATCTTTGACGTGGGCAAACACAAATCCGATGGCACTCTTTATCGATCGCGCATCCACACACTTCATCCCTGTTTTCAATTCTATCGATATCTCACGTCCATGACTCCGTTTCACACACATTGCATATGTTACATTTTTCTGATTGAGATATCCTCAACACATTGCCTCTGTTTCGCACAAACCATCTCTCTCACACCCACCCACGTATGTACCTGCACCTAAAGAAGAAGTGCACGCAGGACGCACGTACTCACGTCTCGTTCCCGGGCACACCCGCGCGGGTACACTGTGGAGTTCATTTCTGTACGAAAAGGCAGCCCACGTGATAATTTGATGCATGTAGCGGTTGTTTACTCGAAGGAGGGTCGGGTACCACGCCTACAATATAAAACGACTGCCGTGGGGGAAATGGAAAAATGGGTTTGTCTCTCGTCACACCATCTCACACAAGGCCGCCATGGCCTCTCTCTCTCAGCGTTGGTCAGTGATCCGGCCGCATCCCGTCCGCCAGCGGAAAGGGAGGATGTGCATCATCTCTCCTTCGACGGTGTTGAGGCAGCTCGTCCCGATCTGCGGTACCTCGCCGTTCTCTCTGACCAAGCTCTGGCGCGGTAGGGCCTTCGCCACTTGCTCGCTGTCTCAGTATGGGCAGATCCCGGCCGCTGGCGCCCTCCTAGTAACCCCGACGATCCTCAGGTACAGCTTCCTCCGGCCTTGCTCCACTGCCCATCTTCCCATGTTGCTGCATGTGGATCTTCTTTAGTTGTTTGATTAAATCGTACCTCAGTCGACGTACTTTCCATCTTGCAATCTCGTCCTCAAACCATTTTTGATAAACCACCATGTGCTATCTTTCCCTTTTTACATGGAACGTGCTTCTTTTTTGTCGGCGTATGTGTCTTCAACTCGTGTTATTGGGCAGTAATTGTTTCCTTTCGACCTCCTTTTGCAAATACGGCTATCCATTTTCACCTCGTTGCTATTGCGACCTTTTGGTGAACTACACAAATCACTTTTCTGAAGAGTGTTTTGTGCAGTTCCACCAAAATGTCACACGGGCAACATTTTTACATTTCTGTGGGTCTGCGGAAAGGGAGATTGGTTTTGCTATCCTCCTCATCCAACTCTGTGCCTAATCTTCTCCAACAAGAAGTTAGTCCTAAAGAGAGATCGTAGAGGTGATCGGCTTCTATTTATGTGTGTTATGTTTCATCATCTAGTTCCACTATTATTGTAATCACACTGACTGGATATCTTTGCAAACAGGGATGGTCTGCCCGATTTTAGTGGAGCTGCACAAAATGATCGGATTATGGTGTCCTTCATACACCTCTTTTTTGGCTATAGAGCTGGGTGAAACTAGTTGCCAAGCAATGAACACTGTGCCAAGGAAATGGAGCCATGCCTACGAACAACATCGATCAATTATATTTTTTTCTTTATTTGTACATCTTCTCACAACTTTGTCTTCAGTTGTGATGTGAATATTGGCGCTGATCTGCGAACCATTGAGATGCATTAGCCATGGTAGTTTCATTTGTATTTGATGGAATGTTGTAACGAGATAATCTCGAGGCAAGACACATGGATCCTAAGTTGAAACCTTTTTTTCCCGCGGGAACCAGAGTTGAAACCTTCATAGCACCACAGTACAATTTCATCAAAATTATGCGTACATATAAAAAAATCCTGAAGGATTGATAGCAATGCCAGAAACAATTCAACTTCGTTTCGCCGACATGTTGGACATCCTTCATCCGGCTCCACCTGTCATGCAGCAATATTGAGTGCACAACACAACTTCAGGGAAAGATTCACCCGGTCGTTGCGTTGAAGTAGTAATGACTAGTGAGCAGTCAAATCACAGAGCCCCACCTTCGCCATAGTAAGTTGCTCGGACGAAGCAACCATCATTTCTCTGTTCCTTGAATCTGCTGGTACTCCCATATTCCCATAGTACTACCTCCGTCCGGGTTTATTGGTCCCCATTGTATTTCGTGCCAAATTTTGACCATAGATTAAACTAATAAAATGTTCATGCATGTCATCAAACATTATATTTTTGAAAACTATGTTCAAATACGAATCCAATGAGATAATTTTTCTTGACATGCATTAACATTTTTTAGTTAAATCTTTAGTCAAAATTTGGCACAAACTACAAAGGGGACCTATAAACTAGGACGGAGGTAGTAATAAGTTGCTCGGGCGAATCAACCATCACTATATCTGCTCACGTGTGATGACCACAGGAGGTATCCATTCAGATTGCATGTTAAAAAAAATAAAGGTCGATAACTAATGCGGCAAACTTTCAAAAAAAAACTAATGCGGCACCTCAGGCCAACGTGGCCAGATCGCATTTTGCATGAGAAATTACACACCATGTTTCGTTGACATGTGTCCCATTCCAACATATCAGTGAGACGACGGCGAGTAGTAGGAGTATTTCCGAACCGACGTGTAGGACGGGGCGTCCCTTCGTGAACCGTGGCAAACTGGCAACCGTCCACCGACTCTTCGCCTTTCCCTCTCGATTTGGAACTGTTGTCGCACGCTCTTCCTCTCCCTCCTCCATTTTCCTTCAGCCCTTCACCCTTTCTTCTGCCATTGTTCGATCGTCTTCTCCATGGAGGGAACAGGACGGAAACGACCCCGTTATTCTTGCCCCGGTCTGAAAGATGACGTGGTGGAGAAACTCATTGATCGGTGCGACGTCATCACCTCGGCTAGCATGGCAGGTTCGTTCAAGCCCATTCTCGACTCAACTAATAACATCATTACAAGGAACCCAAGAGTCAAGGAGCGATTTGATCTCCCATATCTTCTTTGCCGTGACCCTGATGACTGGCGCCGTCACGACGAAGGCCTCGCCCTGTGCAAGTTGATGTCGCTTGATAATGATACGTTTGATGTTAAGATGCCATCGCGGCATCGCTTGAGGGCAAGGCTTGGGAAGGCGCAAATGGAGATTGGGTTGTTTACATTGGGTCCAACTGCGAGTGGGAACTTGTGAATGTGTACACTCGTGACCGGGTTCCACTTCCAAAAATCTCAGCAGACTGCCCAGAGGTTGAGCACACCGGTATTGTACGCACGTTCAAATACAATCATGGTGACTGTCTTCTACGGAAGATAGCAATTTCTCGAGTTCCCCACCGCTCTTGGAATAACAACAACTATGAAGTTGTTGCTATCTTCGACAAGCTTGTTGCCGTCCTTGCTGGTTTGACTCGATGGACATTGCTCAAAAATCAGTTTCTGTACACGCATGAGTACTGTGATGCAATTCAATACGAGGGCCTTGTGTTTGCTGCCACCACTCATGGCACTATTTTTGCATGGAATCGTTATGATTTCGGTACGTTTGTCTTCCACCGTAATTATAATTGTTTCATCCACATGCATGCTGCTACGTGTTGAGCTTGCATTGGTTTTCCTCGAAGAGGAGAGGGTGATGTAGCAATAGTAGCGTAAGTATTTCCCTCTGTTTTTGAGAACTAAGGTATCAATCCAGTAGGAGGCTCCTCAAAAGTCCCACGCACCTACACAAACAAAGAAAGAACTCGCAACCAACGCAATAAAGAGGTTGTCAATCCCTTCACGGCCACTTGCGAAAGTGAGATCTAATAAAGATAGTAAGATAAGATAAATATTTTTTGGTATTTTATCATATAGATGCAAAAAGTAAAGATGCAAATAAAGTATATGGAAAGCAAACATGATAAGAGATAGACCTGGGGGCCATAGGTTTCACTAGAGGCTTCTCTCAAGATAGCATAAGTATTACGGTGGGTGAACAAATTACTGCCGAGCAATTGATAGAAAAGCGCATAGTTATGAGATTATCTAGGCATGATCATGTATATAGGCATCACGTCCAAAACAAGTAGACCGACTCTGCATGCATCTACTACTATTACTCCACACATCGACCGACTCCTGCCTGCATCTAGAGTATTAAGTTCATAAGAACGGAGCAACGCATTAAGCAAGATGACATGATGTAGAGGGGTAAACACATGCAATATGATATAAACCCCATCTTGTTATCCTTGATGGCAACAATACAATACGTGTCTTGCAACCCTTTCTGTCACTGGGTAAGAACACTGCAAGATTGAACCCAAAGCTAAGCACATCTCCCATGGCAAGAAAGATCAATCTAGTAGGCCAAACCAAACTGATAATTCGAAGAGACTTGCAAAGATAACTCAATCATACATAAAAGAATTCAGAGAAGATTCAAATATTATGCATAGATAAACTTGATCATAAACCCACAATTCATTGGATTTCGACAAACACACCGCAAAAATAGTTTACATCGAATAGATCTCCACAAGAGAGGGGGAGAACATTGTATTGAGATCGAAAAAGAGAGAAGAAGCCATCTAGCTAATAACTATGGACCCGTAGGTCTGTGGTAAACTACTCACAACTCATCGGAGGGGCAAGGATGTTGATGTAGAAGCCCTCCATGGTCGATTCCCCCTGTGGATGAGTGCCGGCGAAGGCTCCAAGATGAGATCTCGCGGATACAGAAGGTTATGGTGGTGGAAATTGTGTTTCGTCTTGCTCCTAGATGTTTTCGGGGTACGTAGGTATATATAGGAGGAAGAAGTACATCGGTGGACGCCCGAGGGGTCCACGAGACATGGGGCGCACCCTATAGGGGGGGCGCGCCCTCCTATCTCTTGGGAGCCTCAGCTGCTTCTTGACTTGCACTCCAAGTCCTCTGGATCACGTTCATTCCAAAAATCACGCTCCCGAAGGTTTCATTCCGTTTGGACTCCGTTTGATATTCCTTTTCTTCGAAATACTGAAATAGGCAAAAAAACGCAATATGGGCTAGGCCTCCGGTTAGTAGGTTAGTCCCAAAAATGATATAAATGTGTAAAATAAAGCCCATAAACATCCAAAAGGGGTAATATAATAACATGGAACAATAAAAAATTATAGATACATTGGAGACGTATCAAGCATCCCCAAGCTTAATTCCCGCTCGTCCTCGAGTAGGTAAATGATAAAAAGAGAATTTTTGATGTGGAATGCTACCTAGCATAATTCTCAATGTAATTTTCTTTATTGTGTTCAGATCCAAATGATTCAAAATAAAAGTTCGTATTGATAAAAGAAATAGTAACACTTCAAGCATACTAATCAAAGTAATCATGTCTTCTCAATTTAACATGGCAAAAGAAAGTTCATCCCTACAAAATCATATAGTTAGGCTATGCTTCATTTTCGTCACACAAAGATGTTCCCAACTTCTATACCCCCGATGACAAGCCAAGCCATTGTTTCATACTTAAATAATCTCAAACTTTTTCAACCTTCACGCAATACATGAGCGTGAGCCATGGATATAGCACTATGGGTGGAATAGAATATGATGATGGGGATTGTGTGGAGAAGACAAAAAAGGAGAAAGTCTCACATTGACGAGGATAATCAACGGGCTATGGAGATGCCCATCAATTGATGTCAACATGAGGAGTAGGGATTGCCATGCAATAGATGCACTAGAGCTATAAATGAATGCTCAACAAAAGAAAACTAGTGGGTGTGCATCCAACTTGCTTGCTCACGAAGACCTAGGGCATTTGAGGAAGCCCATCGTAGGAATATACAAGCCAAGTTCTATAATAAAAAAAATTCCCACTAGTATGAAAAAGACAACTTATGAGACTCAATATATGAAAAACATGGTGCTACTTTGAAGCACAATATATGAGACTCACTACATGAAGAACAAGGTGCTACTTTGAAGCACAAGTGTGGAAAAAGAGATAGTAACATTGCCCTTTTTATTTATTTTATTTTTCTTTCTTTTCTTTTTTTGGGCCTTTTTTGGCCTTTTTTTTCTTTTTTTTTTCTTTGGGCAATGTTCTAATAATGATGATCATCACACTTCTATTGATTACAACATATGAATTACAACTCAAAACTAGAACAAGATATGACTCTATATGAATGCCTCCGGCGGAGTACCGGGATGGTGCAATGAATCAAGAGTGACATGTATGAAAAATAATGCACGGTGTCTTTGCCACAAATACAATGTCAACTATATGATCGTGCAATGGCAATATGACAAAAGTAAAGTATGTCATGATGATGAACGGAACGGTGGAAAGTTGCATGGCAATATATCTCGAAATGGGTATGGAAATGCCATAATAGGTAGGTATGGTGGCTGTTTTGAGGAAGATATAAGGAGGTTTATGTGTGATAGAGCGTATCGTATCACGGGGTTTTGGATGCACCGGTGAAGTTTGCACCAACTCTCAAGGTGAGAAAGGGCAATGCACGGTACCGAAGAGGCTAGCAATGGCGGAAAGGTAAGAGTGCGTATAATCCATGGACTCAACATTAGTCAAAAGAACTCATATACTTATTGCAAAAATTTAGAAGTCATAAAAAATCAAGTACTACGCACATGCTCCTAGGGGGATAGATTGGTAGGAAAAGACCATCGCTCGTCCCCGACCGCCACTCATAAGGATGCACAAGCCAGGTACACTTCATGTTTCAAATCTGTTACACAACTTTAACCATATGTGCATGCTACGGGACTTGCTAACTTCAACACAAGCATTCTTTAAATTCATAATCACCCAACTAGCATGACTTTAATATCACTACCTCCATATCTCAAAACAATTATCAAGTATCAAATTGATCATAGCATCCAATTTCACTTCCTATGATAGTTTTTATTATACCCAACTTGGATGCTCATCATTCTAGGACCAACTTTAAAACCATAGCAAATACCATGATGTTCTAAAAGAATCTCAAAATAATATAAGTGAAGCATGAGAGACTAATAATTTCTACAAAAATAAGTCACCACCGTGCTCTAAAAGATATAAGTGAAGCACTAGAGCAAAAACTATCAAGCTCAAAAGATATAAGTGAAGCACATAAAGTATTCTAGCAAATTCTAATCAAATAGGCTTCTCCCAAAAGGTGTGTACAGCAAGTATGATTGTGGTAAACTAAAAATCAAAGACTAATATAATACACGACGCTCCAAGCAAAACACATATCATGTGGCGAATAAAAATATAGCTCCAAGTAAAGTTACCAATGAACGAAGACGAAAGACGGGATGCCTTCCCGGGGCATCCCCAAGCTTAGGCTTTTGGCTATTCTTGAATATCTTGGGGTGCCTTGGGCATCCCCAAGCTTAGGCTCTTGCCACTCCTTATTCCATAGTCCATAAAAGCTTTACCCAAAACTTGAAAACTTCACCACACAAAACTCAACAGGAAATCTTATAAGCTCCGTTAGTGAAAGAAAACAAAACCACCATATAAGGTACTATAATGAACTCATTATTTATTTATTTTGGTGTTAAACATACTGTATTTCAACCTCTATATGGTTTATAAACTATTTTACTAGCCATAGATGCATCAAAATAAGCAAACAACACACGAAAAACAGAATCTGTCAAAAACAGAACAGTCTGTAGCACTCTGTAACTGACGCAAACTTCTGGAACTCTAAAAATCCTACCAAAATACTAAGTCCTGGAAAATCTGTTTATTGATCAGCAGCAAAAAGAATCAACGCAAAATCACGTTCTTGTGATTTAATAAAATTATATTCGTGTGCACAAAGTTTCTGTTTTCCAGTAGAATCAAATCAACTATCATCATAGGTTATCCTATAGGTTCTACTTGGCACAAACACTAATTAAAAGATAAAAACACATCTAAACAGAAGTTAGATGCAAGATTTATTAAATAACAGTAAGGAAAAATATTGGGTTGTCTCCCAACTAGCGCTTTTCTTTAAAGCCTTTTTAGCTAGGCATTGAGATTTCAATGATGCTCACATGAAAGACAAGAATTGAAGCACGAAGAGAGCATCATAAAACATGTGACAAACACACTTAAGTCTAACATACTTCCTATGCATAGGCATCTTTTAAGCAAACAAATTATCAAGGCAAGCAAAAACTATCATATGCAAGGAAGAACAAAGAGATGATAGCAATCTCAACATGAAGAGAGGTAATTTAGTAACATGAAAACTTCTACAACCATAATTTCCTTTCGCATAATAATTACATGTAGGATCATAAGAAAATTCAACAAAATAGATATCACATAACATATTCTCAACACGATCCACATGCATGTAAAGTTGACACTCTTCCAAAATAGTGGGATTAACATTGACTAAAGTCATGACTTCTCCAAACCCACTTTTATCAAAAATTTCATAAGATTGAACATTATCCAAATATGTGGGATCTAAAGTTGACACTCTTCCAAACCCACTTTCAATAATATTTCAAACACTATTATCAATCTCATATTCATCATGGGGCTTAAATAAAATTTCAAGATCATAAGAAGAATCACCCCAATCATGATCATGGCAACAAGTAGTAGACATAGCAAAACCAGCATCCCCAAGCTTAGGGTTTTACATATTATTATCACAATTGACATCAATAGAATTTATAGTAAAATCATTGCAATCATGCTTTTTACTCAAGGAGCCATCGTAAATCTCTTCATAAATTTCTTCATCACAATTTTCAGATACACAAATTTCAAGCAAAACTTCATAAAGATAATCTAGTGCACAAAACTCACTAGCAATGTGTTCATCATAATTGGATCTCTTAAAAAGATTAGCAAGCGGATGAGGATCCATAGATCTTAGGTTCTCTGTTTAGCAATAAATAAGCATCTATTCCAACCAAACGAGCAAACGAAAGGGCAAGCGAAAAGAGAGGAGGAGATTGGGAAAGAGAGGGCAAATAAAACGGCAAGGGTGAAGTGGGGGAGAGGAAAACGAGAGGCAAATGGCAAATAATGTAAATGCGAGGGAGATGAGTTTGTGATGGGTACTTGGTATGTCTTGACTTGAGCGAAGACCTCCCCGACAACGGCACCAGAAATTCTTCTTGCTATGCCTTGAGCTTGCGTTGGTTTTCCTCGAAGAGGAGAGGGTGATGCAGCAATAGTAGTGTAAGTATTTCCCTCTGTTTTTGAGAACCAAGGTATCAATCCAGTAGGAGGCTCTTCAAAAGTCCCACGCACCTACACAAACAAACAAAGAACTCGCAACCAACGCAATAAAGGGGTTCTCAATCCCTTCACGACCACTTGCGAAAATGAGATCTAATAAATATAGTAAGATAACATAAATATATTTTTGGTATTTTATAATATAGATGCAAAAAGTAAAGATGCAAATAAAAGTAAATTGGAAGCTAATATGATAAGAGATAGACCCGGGGGCCATAGGTTTCACTAGTGGCTTCTCTCAAGATAGCATAAGTATTACGGTGGGTGAACAAATTACTGTCGAGCAATTGATAGAAAAGCGAATAATTATGAGATTATCTAGGCATGATCATGTATATAGGCATCACGTCCGCAACAAGAAGACCGACTCCTGCCTGCATCTACTACTATTACTCCACACATCGACCGACTCCTGCCTGCATCTAGAGTATTAAGTTCATAAGAACAGAGTAACGCATTAAGCAAGATGACATGATGTAGAGGGATAAACTCAAGCAATATGATATAAACCCCATCTTGTTATCCTCGATGGCAACAATACAATATGTGCCTTGCAACCCTTTCTGTCACTGGGTAAGGACACCGCAAGATTGAACCCAAAGCTAAGCACTTCTCCCATGGCAAGAAAGATCAATCTAGTAGGCCAAACCAAACTGATAATTCGAAGAGACTTGCAAAGATAACTCAATCATACATAAAAGAATTCAGAGAAGATTCAAATATTATTCATAGATAAACTTGATCATAAACCCACAATTCATCGGATCTCGACAAACACACCGCAAAAATAGTTTACATCGAATAGATCTCCACAAGAGAGGGGGAGAACATTGTATTGAGATCCAAAAAGAGAGAAGAAGCCATCTAGCTAATAACTATGGACCCGTAGGTCTGTGGTAAACTACTCACAACTCATTGGAGGGGCAAGGATGTTGATGTAGAAGCCCTCCGTGGTTGATTCCCCCTGCGGATGAGTGCCGACGAAGGCTCCAAGATGAGATCTCGTAGATACAAAAGGTTACGGTGGTGGAAATTCTATTTCGTCTTGCTACTGGATGTTTTCGGGGTACGTAGGTATATATAGGAGGAAGAAGTACGTCGGTGGACGCCCGAGGGGCCCAGGAGACAGGGGGCGCGCCCTATAGGGGGGGGGCTCCTATCTCATGGGAGCCTCGGCTGCTTCTTGACTTGCACTCCAAGTCCTCTGGATCACGTTCGTTCCAAAAATCACGCTCCCGAAGGTTTCCTTCCGTTTGGACTCCGTTTGATACTCCTTTTCTTCGAAATACTGAAATAGGCAAAAAACAGCAATATGGGATGGGCCTCCGGTTAGTAGGTTAGTCCCAAAAATGATATAAATGTGTAAAATAAAGCCCATAAACATCCAAAAGGGGTAATATAATAGCATGGAACAATCAAAAATTATAGATACGTCAGAGACGTATCACATGCGGGTTAGCAAGTTTCCCTTTACTAATTAACCTTCTTCTTGTGTTTCCAGGGTCCTGTGAACATTCCACCACCTATACTTGAAAATTTTTATAACCAAGGGGGAGATGACGATGGTGATGATCACAAGCATGAGGATGAGCAGCGCCCATATACTCTTTGGCGCTTGGCAACTAATTCCGACGGATCTCCTCTTCTCGTGTGTATACAGCCCACTGATGATGCTACTGCTAAGGAAGCAGGGGTAGTCTCCCATGGTCGCACTCTCTAGACCTATTCCAACACCCGTTGCATGGTATTCGGGATGGATACTAGTGTGCTAGCGCCAACACCTTCTCCCTGGTACATAATTGATAGTCTTGGAGAAAACTCGCTCTTCCTTGGACAAAACTATCCGATGATGGTGAAAAGTGATCCAACTGCTGTTGACACAACGTTACTAGCACCATTTATGAGAAGCAACTGTGCCTATACCTTGGACATTAGGGTGGTTCCCTACCCTGGTACTAATATAGTAGGCCGCTTCAGCCTGGATGATCAGTCCTGCATTGGTCTCGAGATCGACAATAGATGGCCCGTCCTAGAGAATCACTTGTGGTTCAAAGCAAGAGTTTCCAACGCCAAGGAATGGTTGAGTTGAAGTTCATTTCATTGCTTGTTATTTGTTGTGTGGTGCAAACTTTAATATTTATAATGTATCCTCGTTGTCGATGTGGGTTGATGACCTGTTGTATGTAATAAAATGATATGCCTGCGATAAACTTACTAAATTTATGAATGGCTTTCGAGTTGTTTCTATGAGTGAGTGGTGCGACGAGGAAAAAAATATTTTCCGAATACATAATTGTACGTGCATTGCAACAGGTTATCGGATGAGGCCAATCAACAATAGTAGTACACTATTTGTACTAGCTTCACATGCTTCGCGCGTCATGTCGGTGTTTTTACTGTAGCCATATTGTACGTAACCAGCACCTCGAATCCTCGATACTAGTACTATATAGTAAGTAGTAGGAGTAGTAGGGTGGCATGGGCCAGAACAAGCATTCACATCCAGGAGTACGACACACGCCACCAGCACGACTTCCATCTGACACCATATTTCTGTTGGGGAATGTAGCAGAAATCAAAAAATTCTACGCATCACCAAGATCAATCTATGGAGTAATCTAGCAACGAGGGGAAGGAGAGTGCATCTACATACCCTTGTAGATCGCTAAGCGGAAGCGTTCAAGTGAACGGGGTTGATGGAGTCGTACTCGTCGTGATCCAAATCACCGATGATCCTAGTGCCGAACGGACGGCACCTCTGCGTTCAACACACATGCAGCCCGGTGACGTCTCCCATGCCTTGATCCAGCAAGGAAAGAGGGAGAGGTTGGGGAAGACTCCGTCCAGCAGCAGCACGACGGCGTGGTGGTGGTGGAGGAGCGTGGCAATCCTGCAGGGCTTCGCCAAGCACCGCGGGAGAGGAGGAGGACTTGAGAGAGGGGGAGGGCTGCGCCAGAACTTGGGGTGCGGCTGCCCTCCCACCCCCCACATATATATAGGGGCAAGGGAGAGGGGGGCCGGCCCCCTCAGATCCCTTCTGAGGAGGGAGTGGCGGCCAAGGGGGGGAGGAGTGCCTCCCAAGTCAAGTGGAGGCCCTCCCCCTTAGGGTTTCCCCTCTCCCATGCGCATGGGCCTTGTGTTGGGGAACGTAGCAGAAATTCAAAATTTTCCTACGTGTCACCAAGATCTATCTATGGAGAGACTAGCAACGAGGGGAAGGAGAGTGCATCTACATACCCTTGTAGATCGCTAAGCGGAAGCGTTTAAGTGAACGGGGTTGATGGAGTCGTACTCGTCGTGATTCAGATCACCGATGATCCTAGTGCCGAACGGACGGCACCTCCGCGTTCAACACACGTACAGCTTGACGATGTCTCCCACGCCTTGATCCAGCAAGGAGAGAGGGAGAGGTTGAGGAAGACTCCATCCAGCAGCAGCACAACGGCGTGGTGGTGATGGAGGAGCGTGGCAATCCTGCAGGGCTTCGCCAAGCACTTGCGGGAGAGGAGGAGGTGTCACGGGAGGGAGGGAGGCGCCAGGGCTTCAGGTATGGATGCCCTCCCTCCCCTCCACTATATATAGGGGCAAGGGAGAGGGGGGAGGCGCAGCCTTGCCCCTTCCTCCAAGAAAGGGGTGCGGCCAAGAGGGGGGGAGGAGTCCATCCTCCCCAAGGCACCTCGGAGGTGCCTTCCCCTTTTAGGACTCTCCCCTTTTTCCTATATCTTGGCGCATGGGTCTCTAGGGGCTGGTGCCCTTGGCCCATGTAGGCCAAGGCGCAACCCCTACAGCCCATGTGGCCCCCCGGGGCAGGTGGCCCCACCCGGTGGGCCCCCGGGACCCTTCCGGTGGTCCCGGTACAATACCGATGACCCCGAAACTTGTCCCGATGGCCGAAACAGGACTTCCTATATATAAATCTTTACCTCCGGACCATTCCGGAACTCCTCGTGACGTCCGGGATCTCATCCGGGACTCCGAACAACATTCGGTAACCACATACAAACTTCCTTTATAACCCTAGCGTCATCGAACCTTAAGTGTGTAGACCCTACGGGTTCGGGAGACAGTAGTCATGACCGAGATGTTCTCCGGTCAATAACCAACAGCGGGATCTGGATACCCATGTTGGCTCCCACATGTTCCACGATGATCTCATCGGATGAACCACGATGTCAAGGACTCAATCAATCCCGTATACAATTCCCTTTGTCTAGCGGTATGGTACTTGCCCGAGATTCGATCGTCGGTATACCGATACCTTGTTCAATCTCGTTACCGGCAAGTCTCTTTACTCGTTCCATAACACATCATTCCGTGATCAACCCCTTGGTCACATTGTGCACATTATGATGATGTCCTACCGAGTGGGCCCAGAGATACCTCTCCGTTTACACGGAGTGACAAAATCCCAATCTCGATTCGTGCCAACCCAACAGACACTTTCAGAGATACCCGTAGTGTACCTTTATAGCCACCCAGTTACGTTGTGACGTTTGGCACACCCAAAGCACTCCTACGGTATCCGGGAGTTGCACAATCTCATGGTCTAAGGAAATGATACTTGACATTAGAAAAGCTTTAGCATACGAACTACATGATCTTGTGCTAGGCTTAGGATTGGGTCTTGTCCATCACATCATTCTCCTAATGATGTGATCCCGTTATCAACGACATCCGATGTCCATGGTCAGGAAACCGTAACCATCTATTGATTAACGAGCTAGTCAACTAGAGGCTTACTAGGGACATGGTGTTGTCTATGTATCCACACATGTATCTGAGTTTCCTATCAATACAAATCTAGCATGGATAATAAACGATTATCATGAACAAGGAAATATAATAATAATCAATTTATTATTGCCTCTAGGGCATATTTCCAACAGTCTCCCACTTGCACTAGAGTCAATAATCTAGTTCACATCGATATGTGATTAACACTCACAGGTCACATCGCCATGTGACTAATACCCAAGAGTTTTAGGTTTGATCATGTTGCTTGTGAGAGAGGTTTTAGTCAACGGGTCTGAACCTTTCAGATCCGTGTGTGCTTTACAAATCTCTATGTCATCTCCTAGATGCAGCTACCACGTTCTATTTGGAGCTATTCCAAATAACTGTTCTACTTGGAGCTATTCTAAATTGTTGCTCCGTTATACGTATCCGGTATCTCTACTCAGAGCTATCCGGATAGGTGTTAAGCTTGCATCGACGTAACCCTTTACGACGAACTCTTTTACCACCTCCATAATTGAGAAAATTCCTTAGTCCACTAGTTACTAAGGATAACTTTGACTGCTGTCCTGTGATCCATTCTTGGATCACTCTTGTACCCCTTGACTGACTCATGGTAAAGCACACTTTAGGTGCGGTACACAGCATAGCATACTGTAGAGCCTATGTATTAAGCATAGGGGACGACCTTCGATCCTTTCTCTCTATTCTGCCATGGTCGAGCTTTAAGTCTTAACTTCATACCTTACAACTCAGGCAAGAACTCCTTCTTTGACTGATCCATCTTGAACACCTTCAAGATCACGTCAAGGCATGTGCTCATTTGAAAGTACTATTAAGCGTTTTGATCTATCCTTATAGATCTTGATGCTCAATGTTCAAGTAGCTTAATCCAGGTTTTCCATTGAAAACACTTTCCAAATAACCCTATATGCTTTCCAGAAATTCTACGTCATTTCTGATCATTAATATGTCAACAACATATACTCATCAGAAATTCTAAAGTGCTCCCACTCACTTCTTTGGAAATACAAGTTTCTCATAAACTTTGTATACACCCAAAATCTTTGATCATCATCAAAGCATACATTCCAACTCCGAGATGCTCACTCCAGTCCTCAGAAGGATTGCTGGAGCTTTGCATACTTATTAGCATATTTCAGGATAGACAAAACCTTCCGGTTGTATCACATACAACCTTTCCTCAAGAATCATCGAGGAAACAATGTTTTTGACATCCTATCTGCAAGATTTCATAAATAATGCAGTAATTGCTAATATAATTCCAACAGACTCTTAGCATCGCTACGAGTGAGAAAGTCTCATCGTAGTCAACTCCTTGAACTTGTCGAAAAACATCTTAACGACAAGTCGAGCTTTCTCAATGGTGACACTTACCATCATTGTCTGTCTTCCTTTCAAAATCCATATGTACCTAACAGCCTTACGACCATCAAGTAGTTCTTCCAAAGTCTACACTTTGTTTTCATACATGGATCCTCTCTCGGGTTTTATGGCCTTGAGCCATTTATCGGAATCCGGGCCCACCATCGCTTCTCCATAGCTCGTAGGTTCATTGTTGTCTAGCAACATGACTTCCAAGACAGGATTACGTACCACTCTGAAGTAGTACGCATCCTTGTCATCCCACGAGGTTTGGTAGTGACTCGATCCGAAGTTTCATGATGACTATCATAAGCTTCCACTTCAGTTGGTGTACGTGCCACAGGAACAACTTCCTGTGCCCTGCTACACACTTGTTGAAGTGACGGTTCAATAACCTCATCAAGTCTCCACCATCCTCCCACTCAACTTTTCGAGAGAAACCTTTCCTCGAAAAAGGACCCGATTCAAGAAACAATCCCTATTGCTTTCGGATCTGAATTAGGAGGTATACCCAACTGTTTTTGGGTGTCCTATGAAGATGCATTTTATCTGCTTTGGGTTCGAGCTTATCAACCTGAAACCTTTTCACATAAGCGTCGCAGCCCCAAACTTTCAAGAAACGGCAACTTAGGTTTCTCCAAACCATAGTTCATACGGTGTCGTCTCAACGAAATTATGTGGTGCCCTATTTAAAGTGAATGTGGTTGTCTCTAATGCCTAACCCATGAACGATAGTGGTAACTCGATAAGAGACATCATGGTATGCACCATATCCAATAGGGTGCAACTATGACGTTTGGACACACCATCACACTATGGTGTTCCAGGCTATATCAATTGTGAAACAATTTCCACAATGTATTAATTCTGTGCCAAACTCGTGATTCAGATATTCATCTTTATGATCATATCATAGATCTTTTATCCTCTTGTCACGACGATCTTTCAACTTCACACTGAAATTACTTGAACCTTTCAATAATTCAGACTCGTGATTCATCAAGTAAATATGCTCAACATCTACTCGAATCATCTGTGAAGTAAGAACATAACGATATTCACTGCATGCCTCAGCACTCATTGGACTGCACACATCAAAATGTGTTACTTCCAACAAGTTGCTATCTTGTTCCATCTTACTGAAAACGAGGCTTTTCAGTCATCTTGCCCATGTGGTATGAGTTGCATGTCCCAAGTGATTCAAAATCAAGTGAGTCAAAATGGTCCATTTGCATGGAGTTTCTTCATGCATATACACCAATAGACATGGTTCGCATGTCTCAAACTTTTCAAAAATGAGTGAGCCCAAAGATCCATCAATATGGAGCTTCTTCATGCGTTTTATACCGATATGACTTACGTGGCAGTGCCACAAGTAGGTGGTACTATCATTACTATCTTTTGGCATGAACATGTGTATCACTACGATCGAGATTTAATAAACCATTCATTTTAGGTGTAAGACCATTGAAGGTATTATTCAAATAAACAGAGTAACCATTATTCTCCTTAAATGAATAACCGTATTGCGATAGACGTAATCCAATCATGTCTATGCTCAACGCAAACACCAAATAACAATTATTTAGGTTTAACACCAATCTCTTTGGTAGAGGGAGCGTGCGATGCTTGATCATATCAAGCTTGGAAAAACTTCCAACACATATCGTCAGCTCACCTTTAGCTAGTCTCCGTTTATTCCGTAGCCTTTTGTTTCGAGTTACTAACACTTAGCAACCGAACTGGTATCTAATACCCTGGTGCTACTAGGAGTACTAGCAAAGTACACATTAACACAATGTATATCCAATATACTTCTATCGACCTTGCCAGCCTTCTTATCTACCAAGTATCTAGGGTAATTCTACTCCAGTGGCTGTTCCCCTTATTACAGAAGCACTAAGTCTCGGGTTTGGGTTCAACCTTGGGTTTCTTCACTAGAGCAGCAGCTGAATTGTCGTTTCATGAAGTATCCCTTCTTGCCCTTGCCCTTCTTAAAACTAGTGGTTTCACTAACCATCAACAATTGATGCTCCTTCTTGATTTCTACTTTCGCGGTGTCAAACATCGCGAGTATTTCAAGGATCATCATATATGTCCCTGATATATCATAGTTCATCACGAAGCTCTAGCAGCTTGGTGGTAATGACTTTGGAGAACCATCACTATTTCATCTGGAAGATCAACTCCCACTCGATTCAAGCGATTGTTGTACTCAGACAATCTGAGCACAAGCACAACAACTGAGCTTTTCTCCTTAGTTTGTAGGCTAAGAAAATCGTCGGAGGTCTTATACCTCTTGACGTGGGCACGAGCCTGAAATCCCAATTTCAGCCCTTGAAACATCTCATATGTTTCGCGACGTTTCGAAAATGTCTTCGGTGCCTCAATTCTAAACCATTTAACATTACCGAACTATCATGTAGTCATCAAAACGTGTGTGTCAGATGTTCGCAACATCCACAGACAACGTTCGAGGTTCAGCACACTGAGCGGTGCATTAAGGACATAAGCCTTCTATGAAGCAATGAGGACAATCCTCAGTTTGCGGACCTAGTCCGCATAATTGCTACTATCAACTTTCAACTAATTTTTTCTCTAGGAACATATCTAAACAGTGGAACTACAGCGCGAGCTTACGACATAATTTGCAAAGATCTTTTGACTATGTTCAGGATAATTAAGTTCATCTTATGAACTCCCACTCAGATAGACATCCCTCTGGTCATCTAAGTGATTACATGATCCGAGTCAACTAGGCCGTGTCCGATCATCACGTGAGACGGACTAGTCATCATCGGTGAACATCTTCATGTTGATCGTATCTGCTATACGACTCATGCTCGACCTTTCGGTCTCCGTGTTCCGAGGCCATGTCTGTACATGCTAGGCTCGTCAAGTTAACCCTAAGTGTATTGCATGTGTAAATCTGTCTTACACCCGTTGTATGTGAACGTTAGAATCTAACACCCGATCATCACGTGGTGCTTCGAAACATGAACTGTCGCAACGGTGCACAGTTAGGGGAGAACACTTCTTGAAATTGTTGTAAGGGATCATCTTATTTACTACCGTCGTTCTAAGCAAATAAGATGTATAAACATGATAAACATCACATGCAATCAAATAGTGACATGATATGGCCATCATCACTTTGCTCCTTTTGATCTCCATCTTCGGGGCTCCATGATCATCATCGTCACCAGCATGACACCATGATCTCCATCATCATGATCTCCATCATCGTGTCTTCATGAAGTTGCCTCGCCAACTATTACTTCTACTACTATGGCTAACGGTTAGCAATAAAGTAAAGTAATTACATGACGTTTAAGTTGACACGCAGGTCACAAATAAATAAAGACAACTCCTATGGCTCCTGCCGGTTGTCATACTCATCGACATGCAAGTCGTGATTCCTATTACAAGAACATGATCAATCTCATACATCACATATATCATTCATCACATCCTTTTTGGCCATATCACATCACATAGCATACCCTGCAAAAACAAGTTAGACGTCCTCTAATTGTTGTTTGCATGTTTTACGTGGCTGCTATGGGTTTCTAGCAAGAACGTTTCTTACCTATGCATGAACCACAACGTGATATGCCAATTGCTATTTACCCTTCATAAGGACCCTTTTCATCGAATCCGATCGGACTAAAGTGGGAGAGACAGACACCCGCCAGCCACCTTATGCAACTAGTGCATGTTTGTCGGTGGAACCGGTCTCACGTAAGCGTACGTGTAAGGTTGGTCCGGGCTGCATCATCCCACGATGCCGCCGAATCAAGATAAGACTAGTAACGGCAAGCACATTGAACAATATCGACGCCCACAACTACTTTGTGTTCTACTCGTGCAAAGAATCTACGCAATAGACCTAGCTCATGATGCCACTGTTGGGGAACGTAGCAGAAATTCAAAATTTTCCTACGTGTCACCAAGATCTATCTATGGAGAGACTAGCAACGAGGGGAAGGAGAGTGCATCTACATACCCTTGTAGATCGCTAAGCGGAAGCGTTCAAGTGAACGGGGTTGATGGAGTCGTACTCGTCGTGATTCAGATCACCGATGATCCTAGTGCCGAGCGGACGGCACCTCCGCGTTCAACACACGTACAGCTCGACGATGTCTCCCACGCCTTGATCCAGCAAGGAGAGAGGGAGAGGTTGAGGAAGACTCCATCCAGCAGCAGCACAACGGCGTGGTGGTTATGGAGGAGCGTGGCAATCCTGCAGGGCTTCGCCAAGCACTTGCGGGAGAGGAGGAGGTGTCACGGGAGGGAGGGAGGCGCCAGGGCTTCAGGTATGGATGCCCTCCCTCCCCTCCACTATATATAGGGGCAAGGGAGAGGGGGGAGGCGCAGCCTTGCCCCTTCCTCCAAGAAAGGGGTGCGGCCAAGAGGGGGGGAGGAGTCCATCCTCCCCAAGGCACCTCGGAGGTGCCTTCCCCTTTTAGGACTCTCCCCTTTTTCCTATATCTTGGCGCATGGGCCTCTAGGGGCTGGTGCCCTTGGCCCATGTAGGCCAAGGCGCAACCCCTACAGCCCATGTGGCCCCCCGGGGCAGGTGGCCCCACCCGGTGGGCCCCCGGGACCCTTCCGGTGGTCCCGGTACAATACCGATGACCCCGAAACTTGTCCCGATGGCCGAAACAGGACTTCCTATATATAAATCTTTACCTCCGGACCATTTCGGAACTCCTCGTGACGTCCCGGATCTCATCCGGGACTCCGAACAACATTCGGTAACCACATACAAACTTCCTTTATAACCCTAGCGTCATCGAACCTTAAGTGTGTAGACCCTACGGGTTCGGGAGACATGTAGTCATGACCGAGATGTTCTCCGGTCAATAACCAACAGCGGGATCTGGATACCCATGTTGGCTCCCACATGTTCCACGATGATCTCATCGGATGAACCACGATGTCAAGGACTCAATCAATCCCGTATACAATTCCCTTTGTCTAGCGGTATGGTACTTGCCCGAGATTCGATCGTCGGTATACCGATACCTTGTTCAATCTCGTTACCGGCAAGTCTCTTTACTCGTTCTGTAACACATCATTCCGTGATCAACCCCTTGGTCACATTGTGCACATTATGATGATGTCCTACCGAGTGGTCCCAGAGATACCTCTCCGTTTGCACGGAGTGACAAAATCCCAATCTCGATTCGTGCCAACCCAACAGACACTTTCAGAGATACCCGTAGTGTACCTTTATAGCCACCCAGTTACGTTGTGACGTTTGGCACACCCAAAGCACTCCTACGGTATCCGGGAGTTGCACAATATCATGGTCTAAGGAAATGATACTTGACATTAGAAAAGCTTTAGCATACGAACTACATGATCTTGTGCTAGGCTTAGGATTGGGTCTTGTCCATCACATCATTCTCCTAATGATGTGATCCCGTTATCAACGACATCCAATGTCCATGGTCAGGAAACCGTAACCATCTATTGATTAACGAGCTAGTCAACTAGAGGCTTACTAGGGACATGGTGTTGTCTATGTATCCACACATGTATCTGAGTTTCCTATCAATACAAATCTAGCATGGATAATAAACGATTATCATGAACAAGGAAATATAATAATAATCAATTTATTATTGCCTCTAGGGCATATTTCCAACACCTTGGGGGGCTGGTGCCCCTGGCCCATTAAGGCTAGGGCGCCCCTTACAGCCCATGCTGCTGTATTGGACGTGGTGGAACATTTTCCGGACTTCTGGACCCCTCCGGAATCCTCCGGAACCTTCTGGAAGCTTCCCGGTACAATACCGGAAAAACCGAACTTTTCCCGGAACCCGAACAACAACTTTCCATATATAAATCTTTATCTCCGGACCATTCCGGAACTCCTCGTGACGTCCGGGATCTCATCCGGGACTCCGAACAACATTCAGCAACCATGTATATCTATTCCCTATAACCCTAGCGTCATCGAACCTTAAGTGTGTAGACCCTACGGGTTCGGGAGACACGTAGACATGACCGAGACAACTCTCCGGCCAATAACCAACAGCGGGATCTGGATACCCATGTTGGCTCCCACATGTTCCACGATGATCTCATCGGATGAACCACGATGTCGAGGATTCAATCAATCCCGTATTTAATTCCCTTTGTCTAGCGGTATTGTACTTGCCCGAGATTCGATCGTCGGTATCCCGATACCTTGTTCAATCTCGTTACCGGCAAGTCTCTTTACTCGTTCCGTAACACATCATCCCATGATCAACCCCTTGGTCACATTGTGCACATTATGATGATGTCCTACCGAGTGGGCCCAGAGATACCTCTCTGTCACACGAAGTGACAAATCCCAGTCTCGATTCGTGCCAACCCAACAGACACTTTCGGAGATACCCGTAGTGTACCTTTATAGCCACCCAGTTACATTGTGACGTTTGGTACACCCAAAGCATTCCTACGGTATCCGAGAGTTGCACAATCTCATGGTCTAAGGAAATGATACTTGACATTAGAAAAGCTTTAGCATACGAACTACACGATCTTTGTGCTAGGCTTAGGATTGGGTCTTGTCCATACATCATTCTCCTAATGATGTGATCCCGTTATCAACAACATCCAATGTCCATGGTCAGGAAACCGTAACCATCTATTGATCAACGAGCTAGTCAACTAGAGGCTTACTAGGGACATGGTGTTGTCTATGTACCCACACATGTATCTAAGTTTCCTATCAATACAATTATAGCATGGATAATAAACGATATCATGAACAAGGAAATATTATAATAATAACTAATTTATTATTGCCTCTAGGGCATATTTCCAACAGTCTCCCACTTGCACTAGAGTCAATAATCTAGTTCACATCGCCATGTGATTAACACTCATAGGTCACATCACCATGTGACCAACATCCAAAGAGTTTACTAGTGTCACTAAACTAGTTCACATCATCATGTGATTAAGACTCAATGAGTTCTGGGGTTTGATCATGTTTTGCTTGTGAGAGAGGTTTTAGTCAACGGGTCTGCAACATTCAGATCCGTATGTACTTCGCAAATCTCTATGTCATATTGTAAATGTTGCTTCCACGCTCCACTTGGAGCTATTCCAAATGGTCGCTCCACTATACATATCAGGTTTGCTACTCAGATTCATTCGGATAGGTGTTAAAGCTTGCATCGACGCAACTCTTTACGTCGAACTCTTTATCACCTCCATAACCGAGAAACATATCCTTATTCCTCTAAGGATAATTTTGACCGCTATCTAGTGATCCACTCCTTGATCACCTTTGTACCCTCTTGCCAGGTATGTAGCAAGGCACACATCAGGTGCGGTACACAGCATAGCATACTGTAGAGCCTATGTCTAAAGCATAGGGGACGACCTTCGTCCTTTCTCTCTTTTCTTCCGTGGTCGAGCTTTAAGTCTTAACTTCGTACCTTACATCTTAGGCAAGAACTCCTTCTTTGACTGATCCATCTTGAACACCTTCAAGATCATGTCAAGGTACGTGCTCATTTGAAAGTACCATTTAGCATTTTGATCTATCCTCATAGATCTTGATGCTCAATGTTCAAGCAGCTTAATCCAGGTTTTCTATTGAAAAACACCTTTCAAATAACCCTATATGCTTTCTAGAAATTCTACATCATTTCTGATCAACAATATGTCAACAACATATACTCATCAGAAAATCTATAGTGCTCCCACTCACTTCTTTGGAAATACAAGTTTCCCATAAACTTTGTATAAACCCAAAATCTTTGATCATCTTATCAAAGTGTATATTCCAACTCCGAGATGCTTACTCCAGTCCATGGAAGGATCACTGGAGCTAGCATACCTTTTAGCATCCTTAGGATCGACAAAACCTTTCTGATTGTATCACATACAACCTTTCCTTACGAAAACTGGTAAGGAAACTCGTTTTGACATCCATCTGCCAGATTTCATAAATGCAGCTAATGCTAACATGATTCCGACGGACTTAAGCATCGCTACGGATGAGAAAATCTCACCGTAGTCAACTCCTTGAACTTGTGAAGAACTCTTCGCCACAAGTCGAGCTTCATAGACGGTGACATTACCATCCACGTCCATCTTCTTCTTAAAGATCCATTTATCTCAATGGCTTGCTGATCATCGGGCAAGTCCACCAAAGTCCATGCTTTGTTCTGATACATGGATCCTATCTCGGATTTCATGGCTTCTAACCATTTGTTGGAATATAGGACCACCATCGCTTCTCCATAGCTCGTAGGTTCATTGTTGTCTAGCAACATGACCTTCAAGACAGGATTACTGTACCATTCTGAAGTAGTACGCATCCTTGTCACCCTACGAGGTACGGCAGTGACTTGATCCGAAACTTCATGATCACTATCATAAGCTTCTACTTCAGTTGGTGTAGATGTGCCCTGCTACACACTAGTTGAAGTGATGGTTCAATAACCTCATCAAGTCTCCACCATCCTCCCACTCAATTCTTTCGAGAGAAACTTTTCTCGAGAAAGGACCCGATTCAAGAAACAATCCTATTGCTTTCAGATCTGAATTAGGAGGTATACCCAACTGTTTTTGGGTGTCCTATGAAGATGCATTTTATCCGCTTTGGTTTGAGCTTATCAACCTGAAACTTTTTCACATAAGCATCGCAGCCCCAAACTTTTAAGAAATGACAACTTAGGTTTCTCCAAACCATAGTTCAAACGGTGTCGTCTCAATGGAATTACGTGGTGCCCTATTAAAGTGAGTGCGGTTGTCTCTAATGCCTAACCCATGAATGATAGTGGTAATTAGATAAGAGACATCATGGTACGCACCATATCCAATAGGGTGAAACTATGATGTTTGGACACACCATCACACTATGGTGTTCCAGGCGGTATTAATTGTGAAACAATTTCCACAATGTCTTAATTGCGTGCCAAAGCTCGTAACTCAGATACTCATCTCTATGATCATATCATAGACATTTTATCCTCTTGTTACGATGATCTTCAACTTCACTCTGAAATTACTTGAACCATTCAATAATTCAGACTTGTGTTTCATCAAGTAAATATACTTAGTATCTACTCAAATCATCCGTGAAGTAAGAACATAACGATATCCACTGCGTGCCTCAGTACTCATTGGACTGCACACATCAAAATGTAGTACTTCCAACAAGTTGCTTTCTTGTTCCATTTTACTGAAAACGAGGCTTTCAGTCATCTTGACTATGTGGTATGATTTGCATGTCTCAAGTGAATCAAAATCAAGTGAGTCCAAACGGTCCATTTGCATGGAGTTTCTTCATGCATATACACCAATATACATGGTTCGCATGTCTCAAACTTTTGAAAAACGAGTGAGTCCAAAGATCCATCAACATGGAGCTTCTTCATGCGTTTTGTACCAATATGACTTACATGGCAGTGCCACAAGTAGGTGGTACTATCATTACTATCTTATATCTTTTGGCATGAACATGTGTATCACTATGATCAAGACTCAATGAACCATTCATTTTAGGTGCAAGACCATTGAAGGTATTATTCAAATAAACAGAGTAACCATTATTCTCCTTAAATGAATAACCGTATTGCGATAGTCATAATCCAATCATGTCTATGCTCAACGGAAACACCAAATAACAATTATTTAGGTTTAACACCAATCTCGATGGTAGAGGGAGCGTGCGATGCTTGATCATATCAAGCTTGGAAAAACTTCCAACACATATCGTCAGCTCACCTTTAGCTAGTCTCTGTTTATTCCACAGCCTTTTATTTCGAGTTACTAACACTTAGCAACCGAACCGGTATCTAATACCCTGGTGCTACTAGGAGTACTAGTAAAGTACACATTAACATAATGTATATCCAATATACTTCTATTGACCTTGCCAGCCTTCTCATCTACCAAGTATCTAGGGTAATTCCGCTCTAGTGACTGTTCCCCTTATTACGGAAGCACTTAGTCTCGGGTTTGGGCTCAACCTTGGGTTTCTTCACTAGAGCAGCAGCTGATTTGCCATTTCATGAAGCATCCCTTCTTGCCCTTGCCCTTCTTGAAACTAGTGGTTTCACTAACCATCAACAATTGATGCTCCTTCTTGATTTCTACTTTCGCGGTGTCAAACATCGCGAATATCTCAAGGATCATCATATCTATCCTTGATATGTTATAGTTCATCACGAAGCTCTAGCAGCTTGGTGGCAATGACTTTGGAGAAACATCACTATCTCATCTGGAAGATCAACTCCCACTCGATTCAAGTGATTGTTGTACTCAGACAATCTGAGTACAAGCTCAACGATTGAGCTTTTCTCCCTTAGTTTGCAGGCTAAGAGACTCGTCAGAGGTCTTACACCTCTTGACGTGGGCACGAGCCTGAAATCCCAATTTCAGCCCTCGAAACATCTCATATGTTTCGCGATGTTCCAAAAACGTTTTCGGTGCCTCAACTCTAAACCGTTTATCATTACTGAACTATCACGTAGTTATCAAAATGTGTGTGTCAGATGTTCTCAACATCCATAGACGACGTTCGAGGTTCAGCACACTGAGCGGTGCATTAAGGACATAAGCCTTCTATGAAGCAACGAGGACAATCCTTGGTTTACGGACCTAGTCCGCATAATCGCTACTATCAACTTTCAACTAATTTTTTCTCTAGGAACATATCTAAACAGTAGAACTAAAGCGCGAGCTTACGACATAATTTGCAAAGATCTTTTGACTATGTTCAGGATAATTAAAATCATCTTATGAACTCCCACTCAGATAGACATCCCTCTAGTTATCTAAGTGATTACATGATCCAAGTCAACTAGGCCGTGTCCGATCATCACGTGAGACGGACTAGTCATCATCGGTGAACATCTTCATGTTGATCGTATCTACCATACAACTCATGCTCGACCTTTCGGTCTCTTGTGTTCCGAGGCCATGTCTGTACATGCTAGGCTCGTCAAGTTAACCTAAGTGTTTCGCGTGTGTAAATCTGTCTTACACCCGTTGTATGTGAACGTTAGAATCTATCACATCCGATCATCACATGGTGCTTCGAAACAACAAACTTTCGCAACGGTGCACAGTTAGGGGGAACACTTTCTTGAAATTTTAATGAGGGATCATCTTATTTACTACCGTCGTTCTAAGCAAGTAAGATGCATAAACATGATAAACATCACATGCAATCAAAAGTGACATGATACGGCCAATATCATTTTGCTCCTTTTGATCTCCATCTTCGGGGCTCCATGATCATCATCGTCACCGGCATGACACCATGATCTCCATCATCATGATCTCCATCATCGTGTCTTCATGAAGTTGTCTCGCCAACTATTACTTCTACTACTATGGCTAACAGTTTAGCAATAAAGTAAAGTAATTGCATGGCGTTGTTCAATGACACGCAGGTCATACAATAAATTAAGACAACTCCTATGGCTCCTGCCAGTTGTCATACTCATCGACATGCAAGTCGTGATTCCTATTACAAGAACATGATCAATCTCATACATCACATATCATTCATCGCATTCTTTTGGCCATATCACATCACATAGCATACCCCGCAAAAACAAGTTAGACGTCCTCTAATTGTTGTTTGCATGTTTTACGTGGCTGCTATGGGTTTCTAGCAAGAACGTTTCTTATCTACGCAAAACCACAACGTGATATGTCAATTGCTATTTACCCTTCATAAGGACCCTTTTCATCGAATCCGATCCGACTAAAGTGGGAGAGACTGGCACCCGCTAGCCACCTTATGCAACAAGTGCATGTTAGACGGTGGAACCTGTCTCACGTAAGTGTACGTGTAAGGTCGGTCTGAGCCGCTTCATCCCACAATATCGTCGAAACAAGATTGGACTAGTAACGGTAAGCATATTGAACAAAATCAACGCCCACAACAACTTGTGTTCTACTCGTGCATAGAAACTACGCATAGACCTAGCTCATGATGCCACTGTTGGGGAACGTAGCAGAAATCAAAAAAATTCTACACATCACCAAGATCAATCTATGGAGTAATCTAGCAACGAGGGGAAGGAGAGTGCATCTACATACCCTTGTAGATCGCTAAGCGGAAGCGTTCAAGTGAACGGGGTTGATGGAGTCATACTCGTCGTGATCCAAATCACCGATGATCCTAGTGCCGAACGGACGACACCTCCGCGTTCAACACACATGCAGCCCGGTGACGTCTCCCATGCCTTGATCCAACAAGGAGAGAGGGAGAGGTTGGGGAAGACTCCATCCAGCAGCAGCACGGCGGCGTGGTGGTGGTGGAGGAGCGTGGCAATCCTGCAGGGCTTCGCCAAGCACCGCGGGAGAGGAGGAGGACTTGAGAGAGGGGAAGGGCTGCGCCAGAACTTGGGGTGCGGCTGCCCTCCCACCCCCCACATATATAGGGGCAAGGGAGAGGGGGGCCGGGCCCCTCGGATCCAATCTGAGGAGGGGGCGGCGGCCAAGGGGGGGAGGAGTGCCTCCCAAGTCAAGTGGAGGCCCTCCCCCTTAGGGTTTCCCCTCTCCCATGCGCATGGGCCTTGGGGGAGCTGGTGCCCCTGGCCCATTAAGGCTAGGGCGCCCCCTTACAGCCCATGCCGCTGTATTGGACGTGGTGGAACATTTTCCGGACTTTCGGACCCCTCCGGAATCCTCCGGAACCTTCTGGAAGCTTCCTGGTACAATACCGGAAAAACCGAACTTTTCTCGGAACCCGAACAACAACTTTCCATATATAAATCTTTACCTCCGGACCATTCCGGAACTCCTCATGACGTCCGGGATCTCATCCGGGACTCCAAACAACATTCGGTAACCACGTATATCTATTCCCTATAACCCTAGCGTCATCGAACCTTAAGTGTGTAGACCCTACGGGTTCGGGAGACACATAGACATGACCGAGACAACTCTCCGGCCAATAACCAACAGCGGGATCTGGATACCCATGTTGGCTCCCACATGTTCCACGATGATCTCATCGGATGAACCACGATGTCGAGGATTCAATCAATCCTGTATTCAATTCCCTTTGTCTAGCGGTATTGTACTTGCCCGAGATTCGATCGTCGGTATCCCGATACATTGTTCGATCTCGTTACCGGCAGCAAGTCTCTTTACTCGTTCCATAACACATCATCCCGTGATCAACCCCTTGGTCACATTGTGCACATTATGATGATGTCCTACCGAGTGGGCCCAGAGATACCTCTCCGTCACACGAAGTGACAAATCCCAGTCTCGATTCATGCCAACCCAACAGACACTTTCGGAGATACCCGTAGTGTACCTTTATAGCCACCCAGTTACGTTGTGACTTTTGGTACACCCAAAGCATTCCTACGGTATCCGGGAGTTGCACAATCTCATGGTCTAAGGAAATGATACTTGACATTAGAAAAGCTTTAGCATACGAACTACACGATCTTTGTGCTAGGCTTAGGATTGGGTCTTGTCCATCACATCATTCTCCTAATTATGTGATCCCGTTATCAATGACATCCAATGTCCATGGTCAGGAAACCGTAACCATCTATTGATCAACGAGCTAGTCAACTAGAGGCTTACTAGGGACATGGTGTTGTCTATGTACCCACACATGTATCTGAGTTTCCTATCAATACAATTATAGCATGGATAATAAACGATTATCATGAACAAGGAAATATTATGATAATAACTAATTTATTATTTCCTCTAGGGCATATTTCCAACAATTTCTTGGAGTATGTGCTAGAGCAATCTCTTCAACCTCATTGTTTCTCTAACTCAGCCATCGCGCGGCGGGCGAGGTGGGGTTTGCCGACAGTCGGTTTCCTCAACTGCGGTCCCACTTGTAAGGCCAACTCCAACGCTCTATCAATATATGGATGTACTCTTCTTCCCAATACAAAAACTTGCATCCATTCTACTCCCTCTGTTGCACAATACATGCCTTCTATTTGTCAAAATATATATGTATCTAGACATGTTTTAGTATATAGGTACATCCATTTTTGGACAAATGGAAGTCAAGTATTTTGGAACGGAGGGAGTACACAATAAATTTTTTAAGTTAGCACAACTAGTCTAATCCGAGAGCACAACCGAAGATTTGGTCGGGTTCTTCCTCCTTTTGCCGACACGTGGGACATCGAGCATCCAGGTCGTGTCATGAAAGAAAATAGAGTGGTAGTTGAAGCCATGAGATGTGCATCTTGGGTTAAACTGTAAATAGAATCTTACTACTCTTGAGTAACTCCAAAAGCGGCCACCGAAGATCTTTCTTGGATTTGTTTTTCATCGCTAGCACGTCGAGGTGAAAGATGTGCAGGTTCAGTGGGTCCTCTTGCATTTTCACTGACATGTGGGGCCGCATGTGAGCAAACAGACGATGGGCTCCGCGCGTCCGCTGGCTGGCTGAGAAGAGAGATAGAGGAGGGCTGAGCACGGACTGCAGGAAATTTGTTCTACGTAACCAGCACCTTGTGATTCGCGTGTGGTTGTTTCTAGAATAAAAAAGGAGGTACCCCTACTTATGTTACTCCCACTACGCCTAGCCTAAGGTTAGTAGGTGACCTTGCGCTTGGCTCTTCGCCTCTTCCGGAAGTCGATGGTTCTACAGTAGTGCTTCTGGCAATCTGACACCAAATGAACTGCTGCACGTCCACCGCTTGTAAGAAAAATTTTATCCTCGTGCTGCGAGCCACCACGCACGTGTTGGCGAAGGAGAAGGCATAATCAAGCTTCTCGTTGTTCTACGAGTTGACGGGACACATCAAAGTTATTTACTAGTAGTACGTACTCTCTCCAAAAAAGGGCTGACCATGTCATTGCTACCATCCCGTGCTCCGTCGTTGTGTACGTGCACTATTCACGTGCCATCGAGGAGAAAAAATATTGCGTAGGTGCCATCGAAGTGCACGAATCACTTACGAAAAAGGGTTTCCCCCCGCTTTCCCCCCTGCACGACTCACTTACGCACTGCTTATCAGATTATCTCCATTTTCTTGCATGACACGTGCACCTTGATGCTAGATGTCTTGCGTGTTGGGAAAAGGATGAACAAAGCTCACATAAAATAAAAGAGTTGAAGAGCATAGATTCCCGACGACCGAGGAGGAGCAAGGAACCTCGCGGTGGATTGTCTGCAAGGAACCTTGTGCATTTTCCCCTGTTTTTTGCCGCCTGCCCACCTATAAACAACTAAAAGAACATGAACTTTTCGCTAACCACTAGAAACGGTACATCAGGATGCTAAGTTGAAGATGTTTTATACTCCCTCTATTCCCAAATATAAGTCTTTTTAGATATTTCAATAAGGGACTACATACGAAACAAAATGAGTGAATCTACACTCTAAAATATGTCTACATACATCCGTATGTTGTAGTCTATTTGAAATGGCTAGAAAGACTTATATTTAGGAATGGAGGGAGTAGTTTATATTGAATTATTGATAACTACGCAACAAGCCACGCATGCACAGGACGCATGCAACCACACATGTACACAAGCCAACACACTAACTCCATCTGATCCAACTCATGCACATACACGCACATCATGGACCACACAACGCACGTACACAAGACGTGCATGCACACACACTCGGCCGCAGAATGCACGTGAATAACACATGCATGCACACACACTCGGCTGCATGGAGGCGTGTGCCATCCGCGGCGACATCCGGTTCGTCGTGCTACGGCAAAGCTCGCATGCAACAGCGCATACGCATCTCTTGCAGCACCTCTTTGCTGTCGTTGCTCAACTACTAGTCGGAGACGAAGACGACTGCAGCCTCGGCCTTAGAGCTAGCACCAATGGAAACACACGCACGCTGCATGCACACGAGCACATACGGAGTGCCCACGACGTGGTGGTGGTGCGTCCCCAGTCGCCTCTACTCCTTCTACGCACGTTGTCTATCAAGGCGGCTGCATGATAATGATGATGTGGGTGAGATCTTCTAGGACTCAGATGATGACGAGGAAAATTATGAGACACAAGGTGACGTACACCGTCAAGGTCCACGGTCAAGGGGGTGCTAGTAAGTGCTTAGATGTGCTTAGAGCAAGTACAATAAAGCTGAGTCAGCGGGCTATAGGGAATAAACTATAGTATATTTCTGCTTAGTTGGAGGAAAGAGAAGAGGAGAGAGAAGGTAAGCGGGCTCTTCATGAAGAGCCAGCTCTAGCACATGCTCCTAGGCACTTTGTGAGAATGAAAGGTGGGCCACAGAACAAAAAAGTAGTAGTACACTCTTTTGATCTACTATTGTACATGTTGACTATAAGATGGGCTGTAGATGACATGGCACTGGCTTATAGCCAGCAGCTGGCTATACTATTAATGCTCTTTAGATGAGGTGCTAAGTGCATTAAATGGCTTAGTAACTCGAGTCTTCAATGCATGGGTGCTTAGTTTATTGGTGCCACGTCATATTTTATGCCTAGTGGCAGGCTTAGCAACTATACATGGTGGAGCACTGGGAGAGGCCAAGGTTGGTCATAGTGGGGAGTAACTTGTACTGTAACATATTACTATGTTACTCTAAACATCTCTATAAACCGGAAAGGAGGGAGTAGTAACATAGACTAGTGTCATATGCAGAGTATGGGAGCACATGATATTTCCCCGTCCGGACCGATCCCAAGTTGGCTTCTCACCTTCTTGGCCCAACAAAAACCCCTCCCCCTCTCGCGCGCGCTTCCTGACCGGCGCCAGCTGAGCCCGCTGCTCCACATTGATGGCAAGTCAGGGCGACGCGACCTCTCACTGCTTTCGCCGTTGAAGCGGCGCGCCGACCAAGGGCACCGCCCGCTGCACGCCCAGCATTTCAGACTACACAATGGATAGTAACTTTTAGAGCAAGTACTACAATTAGATGACATAAGCAGGCTATAAGGATTTAAATATAGTATTTGTGCTTAGTTGAAGGAGAGAGAAGAGGAGAGAGAAGAGAAGCGGATTGTAAACATGTAGCCGGTTGTACTCCAACATACTTTGTGAGACAAAAGGTGGGGCCATTATAAATGATATTGTATTTATACTAAAGGGACTAACGGACGCCTTAATTACTCCGTTTTTTAGACAAACCTTGGTGGGGCTATTATTGACTTTTTTTAGCTATATTGACTTGGACGTGGGGTTTGGGGGCCAAAGGCCTACTATTATACTCGCACGACCGACCTAACATGCTCTACCCTAGCCGCCGCTGTATCATATGGTTTCGCACCATTCTAGATCTTAGCGCCGCCACGCAATTCTTCTCTAGCCCTCCTTCCGGCATGCACCGCGAGAAGGGACAACAGTCCTCCGAACCCTGCCTTTCGTGATCCTGTACGGGTGAGGGGCGATCAGGTTTTTGGGGAGCACACTCCCGTGAGTGCTGCCAGCGACGACTTCCTCAACGACAGCCTTCTTCCCCGACCTCGGTAACCTCTTCATCAACGACATGAGTGACAACATCAACCACATCGGTTCTGCTCCCACTGTACAGTATGTGATTCTGTCCTCCTGGTTTAGTCTGCATCATTACTTTGATGTTTTCAATTGTCGTCATGATCTATTTACTGCTGATTCGGATTAAATCTCATACTAAATTGCTCATATATTCAACAATCCAATCCAAAAACCTGATCACGGGCAATTTACTCCGAGTGGTTTTGCTGAGCTTTTGAAGCCGCCTACTTTTAAGGGGGTGCAATATAAAAGGTGGCGCACAAGAGCAGTATATTGGTTTCAGATCATGTACTGCTATGACGCCACTAAGGGTAAGCCCGAGGGCGATCTTAATCCTACACAACAAGAAGCTTTTCAGAACATGGATACCCTCTTCAAAGCCGCCATGCTGAGTGTTCTTGACGATTCCATTGTGGATTCATATATGTCGTTTGACAACGGCAAAGACATGTGGGTTGCACTCGAGGCCACGTTTGGGCCCTCGGGCGCTGGTAACGAGTTGTACGTCATGGAGCAATTCTGTGACTACAATATGACTGATGAGCGCTCTGTTGTTTAGCAGACTCATGAGATATAGTTACTCTCTATGGAACTTGAGTACTTTAAGTGTGTGTTGCTGGACAAATTTGTTGCTGGGACCATCATTGCCAAGCTTCCACCTTCGTGGAACAATTTTGCTACTTCTCTGAAAAACAAGAGACATGAGTTTTCTGTTTTGAATCTCATTAGCACTCTTGATTTTGAGGAGAAGGCGAGAACAAAAGACACACGTGCTCGGGTCGCTGAGGGAGCTTCTAGTGCCCACATGGTACACGAGAAGAATTTCCAGCCCAACCAGCCCCCAAACAACAAGAACAAATCTCAGGGGAAAGGCAAGTTTGATGCAAAGAACAAGCCGTCACATTCTACCAACTTCAAGAAGAATTCTCATAATGGGAAGGGATACAAACATCAATTTTGGTAGCACCACACAAAATTTATATGGCTACATCTACCTGCTATCAGCTAACCTCATGGTGCTCCAGGTATTCCT
The DNA here is from genome assembly GCF_018294505.1 of Triticum aestivum. Classification (NCBI taxonomy): domain Eukaryota; kingdom Viridiplantae; phylum Streptophyta; class Magnoliopsida; order Poales; family Poaceae; genus Triticum; species Triticum aestivum. Next base: position 450,427,709 of record NC_057804.1, read on the forward strand.
ACATTCGTAACTAGGTACAATGACCACCGCAAGATGAAATTAGCTTATTCGTACGTTGACTTGCTGAATGCAGTGCGGAACGATCCTGTCATGTGTGGAGGAGCAAACAAGCAGTGCAGCCGAAGGTGGAAATCAACCAAGGACTTATGAAATTATATGTAATCTTCCTCAGGCAGGTCAGTATCCCCTTCGTCCAGATGATTGTGTTTTATCATGCCAAGCTATTGATATGTGCTACTATTTTGCAACACCGTTTAAGTATACCTACTGTTTTCCTATCTTTTTAGATTTAGGACAATGAATATGATATCAGGGGAACTGCACAATATGGACCCATGTTGAGTCATCTCTATTGCCTCATGTGTTTGCTGCAAATGTGTCAGCATCAATTGCAAGATGAGGCAGCTAGCTAGATGTGGAGTTGCCAACATGCTCAAAGTGCTCGCAACATTGAGAAGAAACAAGCATGCCCAGGAAATTAATGTGTGTGCAGGGAGGCCCTTTGCTCAAAGAAGCATCGACCGATTTTCTTTATTTCCACACCTTCTCACAGCTTTGTATATTGGTTATAGTATGGTGAATCATTGAGATGCATAGACATGCTGAACTTTTATTCTTCTGAATGTTAGTTTAATGTGAGTGTCTGCATCCAGTATCGCATCCTCTAATTTGGTGGATGCACACAGAGAAAATAAATCTCCTTAATTTACTCCATAACCACCCTATTAAATAGGCCTAGTAACAAACCAGGCGCATGCAGTGGCTGGCGGGCACATGCATCCTGCATGCATGGCCAGTCAGCCAAGCCCATGCGCCAGCTCCAATGCAGCAACGCAAAAGAAGAGAGAGGTTCTTGGGAAAAAAGCGAGTAGTTAGTGCAGCGGGCCTTATAAACACGAACAGCTCGCTCTCCCGCTTCCGTCTCCCCACCCAATTCCCCCCGCTCCGCAATCTTCCTCACTCGTCCAGAAAACCCCGCTCACCTTCTTCCTCACTCGTACAGAAAATGCCTGCTCCTCTTCTTCCACTCCTACAGGAATCCCCAGCCCTCCTTCTTCCCCACTCGCACTGCCACTAGGCTCGTCTCTGGCTACTCTGCTCAAACCCGTGAGCTCGGTGCGACGCCCACAAGGAAAATGGAGTCGGCTGGCCCCAACACCAAGAAGATGAGGCTCCCGCCAGCGGCGACGCTGGTTGTAGATCCCGCACCCGGTAGCGCGGGGAGAAGTGGCGAGCCCCCCCACCCGGATCTGAGGAACCGGTAGAATCTCCGGTGGACCGCATCAGCGATCTCCTGGGCGTCATCCTTGAGGAGATCATCTCGCTTCTCCCCACCAAGGATTGCTGCCGCACACAAGTCCTCTCAACTCGGTGGTGCCCTCTATGGCGCACAGCGCCCCTCAATCTCGACTGTCGTCAGATATTTGTCCTTCCTGAATTTGATCTCATCAGAGCCATCGTCTCTTGTAACCAGCAGGGCCCCGTTCAATGCCTCTGCATCCCGACAAGCTACCTGTTATCCATACCCGGCAAGGTGGACGCTTGGCTGACATCCCCTGAATTCGGAAAACTCCAGCAGTTTGAGTTCTACCATTACCACGAAAGTTTCGTACCACGAACATACCAGGAATTCGTGCACACACCACCGTTGTCCATCTCACGGTTTACCTCCTCTCTCCACACCGCCACCTTCGCCCGGTGCCATCTACGAGACGATCTGGTACAAATGCTTCGACTCCCACTTCAAAAAAAACTTTCGGTTGTGGTGGTTTATCTGTTGGAGGCCTCACTACACAACATCATCCACTCCAGTTGCCCTGCCCTGGAGCGCTAGCTGGTTGTTTTGGGAAAAGAAATCGGTATCTGTTGTCTCCAAATAAAGTCGCCTCACCTTAAAAGCATTGGAATTTGTTTTAAAGGACAACAGCTCATCATCGAAGATGCCCCTTCACTTGAAAGGTTGCTCCTTCATAATTGTTATACACCTTCAGAAATAATTGTCGTCTCTGTGCCCAAACTGGAGACCTTGGGTGTAATTCGTGACCCGTTTAATAATCAGAAGGAGTTGGTGTTTGGCTCCTCACTTTTTCAGGTACCGTATATTATCATCTACACATTTGTAATCATATGCTGCATTTTTCATTTGTGCGCATAAGTTTTATATCATCTTTGAGTACACTTTGGGTACTAATATTATGTTATATGCTCAATGAAGAGTTCGTCCATTGATAGCCTATTGCTACGTCTTGAGCTTGCATTGGTTTTCCTCGAAGAGGAGAGGGTGATGCAGCAAAGTGTAGCGTAAGTATTTCCCTCGGTTTTGAGAACCAAGGTATCAATCCAGTAGGAGGCTCCTCAAAAGTCCCACGCACCTACACAAACAAAATGAGAACTCGCAACCAACGCAATAAAGGGGTTGTCAATCCCTTCACGGCCACTTGCGAAAGTGGGATCTAATAAAGATAGTATGATAAGATAGATATATTTTTGGTATTTTTGATATAGATGCAAAAAGTAAAGATGCAAATAAAGTAGATGGAAAGCAAACATGATAAGAGATAGACCTGGGGGCCATAGGTTTCACTAGAGGCTTCTCTCAAGATAGCATAAGTATTACGGTGGGTGAACAAATTACTGCCGAGCAATTGATAGAAAAGCGCATAGTTATGAGATTATCTAGGCATGATCATGTATATAGGCATCACGTCCAAAACAAGTAGACCGACTCTGCATGCATCTACTACTATTACTCCACACATCGACCGACTCCTGCCTGCATCTAGAGTATTAAGTTCATAAGAACGGAGCAACGCATTAAGCAAGATGACATGATGTAGAGGGGTAAACACATGCAATATGATATAAACCCCATCTTGTTATCCTCGATGGCAACAATACAATACGTGTCTTGCAACCCTTTCTGTCACTGGGTAAGAACACTGCAAGATTGAACCCAAAGCTAAGCACTTCTCCCATGGCAGGAAAGATCAATCTAGTAGGCCAAACCAAACTGATAATTCTAAGAGACTTGCAAAGATAACACAATCATACATAAAAGAATTCAGAGAAGATTCAAATATTATTCATAGATAAACTTGATCATAAACCCACAATTCATCGGATCTCGACAAACACACCGCAAAAAGAGATTACATCGAATAGATCTCCACAAGAGAGGGGGAGAACATTGTATTGAGATCCAAAAAGAGAGAAGAAGCCATCTAGCTAATAACTATGGACCCGTAGGTCTGTGGTAAACTACTCACAACTCATCGGAGGGGCAAGGATGTTGATGTACAGGCCCTCCGTGGTTGCTTCCCCCTCCGGCAGAGTGCCGGCAAGGGCTCCAAGATGGGATCTCGAGGATACAGAAGGTTACGACGGTGGAAATTGTGTTTCGTGGTGCTCCTGGATGTTTTTGGGGTACATAGGTATATACAGGAGGAAGAAGTACGTCGGTGGACGCCCGAGGGGCCCATGAGACAGGGGGTGCGCCCTCCTATCTCGTGGGGCCCTTGTAGCTTTCTTGACTTGCACTCCAGGCTCTCCGGATCAGATTTGTTCCAAAAATAACGCTCCCGAAGGTTTCATTCCGTTTGGACTCCGTTTGATATTCCTTTTCTTCGAAATACTGAAATAGGCAATAAAACAACAATATGGGATGGGCCTCCGGTTAGTAGGTTAGTCCCAAAAATGATATAAATGTGTGAAATAAATCCCATAATTACCCCTTTTGGATGTTTATGGGCTTTACTTCACACTTTTGGATGGCAAGTTGGATCCATGGAACAATAAAAAATTATAGATACGCTGGAGACGTATCAAGCATCCCCAAGCTTAATTCCTACTCGTCCTCGAGTAGGTAAATGATAAAAAAGAGAATTTTTGATGTGGAATGCTACCTAGCATAGTTCATAATGTAAGTTTCTTTATTGTGGCATGAGCGTTCAGATCCAAATGAATGCAAAATAAAAGTTCATATTGACATAAAAAATAGTAACACTTCAAGCATACTAATCAAAGTAATCATGTCTTCTCAAAATAACATGGCAAAAGAAAGTTCATCCCTACAAAATCATATAGTTAGGCTATGCTTCATTTTCGTCACACAAAGATGTTCCCAACTTCTATACCCCCGATGACAAGCCAAGCAATTGTTTCATACGTAAATAATCTCAAACTTTTTCAACCTTCACACAATACATGAGCGTGAGCCATGGATATAACATTATGGGTGGAATAGAATATGATGATGGGGATTGTGTGGAGAAGGCAAAAAAGGAGAAAGCCTCACATTGACGAGGATAATCAACGGGCTATGGAGATGCCCATCAATTGATGTCAACATGAGGAGTAGGGATTGCCATGCAACAGATGCACTAGAGCTATGAATGCTCAACAAAAGAAAACTAGTGGGTGTGCATCCAACTTGCTTGGTCACAAAGACCTAGGGCATTTGAGGAAGCCCATCGTAGGAATATACAAGCCAAGTTCTATAATGAAAAATTCCCACTAGTATGAAAAAGACAACTTATGAGACTCACTATATGAAAAACATGGTGCTACTTTGAAGCACAATATATGAGACTCACTACATGAAGAACAAGGTGCTACTTTGAAGCACAAGTGTGGAAAAAGAGATAGTAACATTGCCCTTTTTATTTATTTTCTTTTTTTTCTTTTTCCCTTTTTTTCTTTTTTTTGGGGCCTTTCTTCTTTTTTTTCTTTTTTTCTTTAGGCAATGTTCTAATAATGATGATCATCACACTTCTATTGATTACAACATAAGAATTACAACTCGAAACTAGAACAAGATATGACTCTATATGAATGCCTCCGGCGGTGTACCGGGATGGTGCAATGAATCAAGAGTGACATTTGTGAAAATAATGCTTGGTGGCTTTGCCACAAATACGATGTCAACTACATGATCATGCAATGGCAATATGACAAAAGTAAAGTATGTCATGAAAATGATGAACGGAACGATGGAAAGTTGCATGGCAATATATCTCAGAATGGCTATGGAAATGCCATAATAGGTAGGCATGGTGGCTGTTTTGAGGAAGATATAAGGAGGTTTATGTGTGATAGAGCGTATCGTATCACGGGGTTTGGCTGCACCGGCGAAGTTTGCACCAACTCTCAAGGTGAGAAAGGGCAATGCACGGTACCGAAGAGGCTAGCAAAGGTGGAAAGGTAAAAGTGCGTATAATCCATGGACTCAACATTAGTCTAAAGAACTCATATACTTATTGCAAAAAATTAGAAGTCATCAAAAACTCAAGTACTACACGCATGCTCCTAGGGGGATAGATTGGTAGGAAAATACCATCGCTCGTCCCCGACCGCCACTCATAAGGATGCACAAGCCAGGTACACTTCATGTTTCAAATTTGTTGCACACCTTTAACCATATGTGCATGCTAAGGGATTTGCTAACTTCAACACAAGCATTCTTTAAATTCATAACCACCCAACTAGCATGACTTTAATATTACTACCTCCATATCTCAAAACAATTATCAAGTATCAAATTGATCATAGCATCCAATTCACTTTTCTATGATAGTTTTTATTATACCCAACTTGGATGCTCATCATTCTAGGACCAACTTTATGACCATAACAAATACCATGATGTTCCAAAAGACTCTCAAAATAATATAAGTGAAGCATGAGAGACTAGCAAGTTCTACAAAATTAAGACACCACCGTGCTCTAAAAGATATAAGTGAAGCACTAGAGCAAAAAACTATCAAGCTCAAAAGATATAAGTGAAGCACATAGAGTATTCTAGCAAATTCTAATAAAATAGGATTCTCCAGAAAGGTGTGTACAGCAAGGATGATTGTGGTAAACTAAAAAGCAAAGACTAATATAATACATGATGCTCCAAGCAAAACACATATCATGTGGTGAATAAAAATATAGCTCCAAGTAAAGTTACCAATGAACGAAGAGGAAAGAGGGGATGCCTTCCCGGGGCATCCCCAAGCTTAGGCTTTTGGCTATTCTTGAATATCTTGGGGTGCCATGGGAATCCCCAAGCTTAGGCTCTTGCCACCCTTTATTCCATTGTCCATAAAAGCTTTACCCAAAACTTGAAAACTTCACAACACAAAACTCAACAGGAAATCTTATAAGCCCCGTTAGTGAAAGAAAACAAAACCACCGCATAGGGTACTGTAATGAACTCATTCTTTATTTGTATTGGTGTTAAACCTACTTTATTACAACTTCTTTATGGTTTATAAACTAAATTACTAGCCATAGATGCATTGAAATAAGCAAACAACACACGAAAAAACAGAATCTGTCAAAAACAGAACAGTCTTTAGCAATCTGTAACTGACGCAAACTTCTGAAACTCCAAAATCCTACCAAAATAGGAAGTCCTGGAAAATTTGTCTATTGTTCAGCAGCAAAAATAATCAACACAAAAGGACGTTCATGTGATTTAACAAAATTATATCCGTGTGCGCAAAGTTTCTGTTTTTCAGGTGAATCAAATCAACTATCATCGTAGGTTATCCTATAGGTTCTACTTGGCACAAACACTAATTAAAAGATAAAAACACATCTATCCAGAAGGTAGATGCAAGATTTATTACTAAACAGGAGAAAAAACAAAAAACATAAAGAAAATTGGGTTGCCTCCCAACTAGCGCTATCGTTTAACGCCCCTAGCTAGGCATAAAAACAAAGATAGATCTAATGAGTGTCATCTTGTATTTTCAGTTTTTAGCGGAGTCCTACTCGAATCCGGGAGGTTCTTTCCACTTCCCTTCATACTCGAAAATTTTTAGATCTAAAGAATCCAATCGCTTATTGCAAAGAGTACTCAACATATACATGCGGTGAAGATTTCCGCTAACACTTTTAAGAGGCTCAAGAGACTTTTGTAAAAAAAAATTACTTCGCAAATCTTTCCAAACACTTGGGTTTCTTCTTGGGTAGGATGTGATCCTCCCTTTTGAGGTAGTGTTCCCACTATTCCCTCTATAATTTCATGCACAATACTGGGATCAATTTCAATGAAATTTCCCTTGGCAATGCAATCCAAGAGTTGTCTATGCGTCATATTTAACCCAACATAAAAATTACGAGGAAGAATTCTAAAGTTCACCTCTAGGGTGCACTTGCGGTAAGATTCCATCATCCTATACCAAGCATCTTTTAAATTTTCTCCTTGCCTTTGCTTGAAGTGAAGAACTTCAAACTCTGGAGACATAGGAGCAGATAAGGAACTAGACATGATGACAAGGTAAACGAGCAAACAAAAGGCAAGCAAAAGAGAGGAGGAGATTGGGAAAGAGAGGGCAAATAAAACGGCAAGGGTGAAGTGGGGGAGAGGAAAACGAGAGGCAAATGGCAAATAATGTAAATGCGAGGGAGATGGGTTTGTGATGGGTACTTGGTATGTATTGACTTGAGCGAAGACCTCCCCGGCAACGGCGCCAGAAATCCTTCTTGCTACGTCTTGAGCTTGCGTTGGTTTTCCTCGAAGAGGAGAGGGTGATGCAGCAAAGTGTAGCGTAAGTATTTCCCTCAGTTTTGAGAACCAAGGTATCAATCCAGTAGGAGGCTCCTCAAAAGTCCCACGCACCTACACAAACAAACTGAGAACTCGCAACCAACGCAATAAAGGGGTTGTCAATCCCTTCACGACCACTTGCGAAAGTGAGATCTAATAAAGATAGTATGATAAGATAGATATATTTTTGGTATTTTTGATATAGATGCAAAAAGTAAAGATGCAAATAAAGTATACAGAAAGCAAATATGATAAGAGATAGACCCGGGGGCCATAGGTTTCACTAGAGGCTTCTCTCCAGATAGCATAAGTATTACGGTGGGTGAACAAATTATTGTCGAGCAATTGATAGAAAAGCGCATAGTTATGAGATTATCTAGGCATGATCATGTATATAGGCATCACGTCCAAAACAAGTAGACCGACTCCTGCCTGCATCTACTACTATTACTCCACACATCGACCGACTTCTACCTGCATCTAGAGTATTAAGTTCAGAAGAACAGAGCAACGCATTAAGCAAGATGACATGATGTAGAGGGATAAACTCAAGCAATATGATATAAACCCCATCTTGTTATCCTCGATGGCAACAATACAATACGTGCCTTGCAACCCTTTTTGTCACTGGGTAAGGACACCGCAAGATTGAACCCAAAGCTAAGCACTTCTCCCATGGCAAGAAAGATCAATCTAGTAGGCCAAACCAAACTGATAATTCGAAGAGACTTGCAAAGATAACCCAATCATACATAAAAGAATTCAGAGAAGATTCAAATATTATGCATAGATAAAGTTGATCATAAACCCACAATTCATTGGATTTCGACAACCACACCGCAAAAAGAGTTTACATCGAATAGATCTCCACAAGAGAGGGGGAGAACATTGTATTGAGATCCAAAAAGAGAGAAGAAGCCATCTAGCTAATAACTATGGACCCGTAGGTCTGTGGTAAACTACTCACAACTCATCGGAGGGGCAAGGATGTTGATGTAGAAGCCCTCCATGGTCAATTCCCCCTGCGGATGAGTGCCGGCGAAGGCTCCAAGATGAGATCTCGCGGATACAGAAGGTTACGGTGGTGGAAATTGTGTTTCGTCTTGCTCCTAGATGTTTTAGGGGTACGTAGGTATATATAGGAGGAAGAAGTACATCGGTGGACGCCCGAGGGGTCCACGAGACATGGGGCGCACCCTATAGGGGGGGCGCGCCCTCCTATCTCGTGGGAGCCTCAGCTGCTTCTTGACTTGCACTCCAAGTCCTCTGGATCACGTTCGTTCCAAAAATCACGCTCCCGAAGGTTTCATTCCGTTTGGACTCCATTTGATATTCCTTTTCTTTGAAATACTAAAATAGGCAAAAAAACAACAATATGGGCTAGGCCTCCGGTTAGTAGGTTAGTCCCAAAAATGATATAAATGTGTAAAATAAAGCACATAAACATCCAAAAGGGGTAATATAATAGCATGGAACAATCAAAAATTATAGATACATCGTTCTTTCGACATACTCTTTTTTTATACCTTAACTATTTTCAATCTTCATGTCTACTTAGGGAGAACCTCATGGAGAAAAACATATAACCAATCGTTGGCGTAATAAGCACAAGGATTTTCTCAGTTCTCATGACATTCGTTTGAGGACAATAATGATGGGACGATATGCATCCAACCAGGCAAACAGAAGCTTTGTCACATTCTTCCTGTTGAACGCGAGGTTACTATTGTCCATGAGGCTTAATTTTTACAGCAAGAGATTTCTCACAGACGAACATGTTGAACAGCAAAAAAAGAAGTTTTAGGTGGACAAATGGGCTTCTAAATGTGCTCGGCTTATATTTACAATAAGTTGTAGACATCCTGAAATAAATTTTTTTGCACAGGATGTTGATTTTATGGATCAGATCGATCCATTTGTTTGTGAGTGCAAAAAAGAGTGGTTGGGTTAGATGTTACTATCATGTTCAATCTGGGTTTTGTCTAAAAATTTGATGAACAATTAATCCTTGGGCTTTTTGTACCATTTGTATGCTTGACTTGCATGTTGTTGCCCTTGTACTCCCCTCCACCCGCCACTACACTGCCGCATCTTCCATGGTTGTTGTTCATTCCTGTCCGAGGCCTTGCCGTTGTTCTCTGCCTTGGTTAGCTCGCTGTACCCGCCGCCGTCTGGCATTGTCAGGAGATGACTGTACGTGGAGAGGCTGACAGTAGGGACCCACCAGGGTCATTGCATTTCGCAAGCAGGTGCCTCGTTATTACAAGCCAAAAAAATACTTCCTCCTAATTGTTTGACAACTAGGTTCCACGCCATTGTCAATGTAGTCAATAAACGAGAAAATTACACAACGAGCGGATAACACCAGGGACCCAGCAGCTCACCCAGTTGTTTTTCAGTTTCAGAGACGGAGCTCAACTGCGCACTGTGCGGGGGCTGTGGCCCGTCTAGCCCACACTTATGCTTTTATTAAGCACATGACGAGCCTAGTTGATATATTTTTTTCTTTCTGAAATTGGCTAGCCCAGTTCTTTTTTTTGGAGAATACCAAAACCGAGGCCTACTTGCTTTCTCAGCCCTGCTGGGCTGCAAATCTTTCAAGAGGAGGAGGGATAAGAAATGGGCTTCCCCAGAAAACGGGCTATAAGTTGTAAGAAATGGGTTGTAAATTTTTAAACCAAAGCCAACCGGCAATTGCATTAAAATATCATTTTTTTTTTCAGGATTTCTATACTCTCTACTCTTACAAAAACCAAAGCCAACTGGCAATTATATTAAAATATCATCTTTTGTCCCACAAGATAAACTACTCATACAAATGCAGCTTCATGTTCCGTGCAACGAATGGGCATCTTGCTAGTTAAGATTCTAAATTTCATTCATTTTTTTTGCGGAGAATTGTTTTTTGAATTTTATTTTGATATAATTTTTTGAAAACTATTTTTAACATGACTCGAAATTTCATGATTAAAAGAGTTCGGACCCCACCGAAATATGCAAAATTTCGTTGAATTTTTTAGCAGTGCCCAGAATATATGGTCTGTAATGCTAATAAAAAGAATATGGCTTCAAATATCCTTAAGAATTAGTAAATGGGCTATAAATTATTGAAAATAATGTCTAATGGGTTGTATGCTATTTTCCACAGATTTGGAGGCTGACTTCTGGGCCTACTAGGTTGACGATGACGCTGTCCTAAATTTTTTTTGACGCGTACGCAAGGCTTTGTCAACTTAGTCAACACACAACAGTGACTGTTGGATGTCCATCCAACGGCCGCCGTGCTTCTTCAATCTCTGATCTTCCTGCTCCAGCCGCCCAAACTAGCACCGGGGGGACTGCCTGCTCCCTCCTCCCGTGGCTGGCTCTGCTGCCGCCAGGCCATCCCTCTAACCACCCACACATCCTGTTATTTTTCGGCGACGTCAGCCTCACCCCGCAGCCGACCAGTCAGCACTCGTTCTCCCCTCAGCGTGGGCATCCGCTGTGGTGGCTTCGCTGGCTCCGGGTGGTTCTCTTCCCGGGGCTCGCCCTCGTCCACCGCTTTGTGCTCTCGGCGCGGCGAGGTCAAGATGGTCAACAAACAACAGCCATCGGAAGATGCTGACAGTAGGGGCCCACACAGGAAAATGCCTCCTTATTACGCGCAAAATAATGATTCCTCCACCTAATAGCTGGGACCCACCGGAAGGGTCTCTGTATTTCGCGAAAAAAACGTTCCCCCGCTGTCAGCTCGGACCCACCGGAAATGCCTCCTTATTACGCACAAAAAAATGAATACTCCCCCTGCTAGCTGGGACTCACCTTGGTGGGAGGCTGACTTGTGGGCCTACTAAGTTTACGGGGACGGAGGGCTTTGTCAACTTAGTCAATATGAACGACTCTAGCTGCAGTGACCGTACGATGTCCATCCAACGGCCGTAGTGCTTCTTCAACCTCTGGTCTTCGTGCTCCAGCCGCCCAAAGCAGCACCGGTCGTGCCGCGCGCTCCTGCCTCTCGTGGCCGGCTGTGATGCCACGGAGGCCTCACCGCCCCTACTACTCCCACCGCTGGCCAGGCCATCCCTCTACTCACCCACACCCCCTGTTATTCTGTGGCGACGGCGGCCTCACCCTCGTACTCCTCTTCACGTGGGCATCCACTGCTGCGTCTTCCCCGGCTCCGCGTCGTGCCCTTCCTAGGCCTCGCCATCGTCCACCGCCGTGGTGCTCTCGGCGCGGCGTGGTCAATGTGGTCAATGACCAACTTCCATCGGAAGAGTACTGTGCGTGGAGAGGCTGATAGCTGGGTCCACGGCGGCCGCAAGGAAGTGCCTCCTTATTACGCGCAAAATAATTATTCCTCCACCTAACAGCTAGGACCCACCGGACGGGCCACCGTATTTCGTGAAAAAAACGTTTCCCCCCTGACAGCTGGGACCCACCAGCTGCACCTTCACACAGAAGGAAGTGCGTCTGGACAAAAAAACGATTTGCCCCCCTGACTGCTGGGACCCACCAGCTACATCTTTGCATGCAAGGAAGTGCGTCCGGGCAAAAAAACGATTCGCCCCCTAACTGCTGGGACCCACCAGCTACATCTTCGCAGGCAAGGAAGAGCGTTCGGGCAAAAAAAACGATTCGCCCCCCTGACTGCTAGGACCCACCAGCTACATCTTTGCAGGCAAGGAAGTGCCTGACAGTCGGGACCCACCTGGTTGAAGCGTACGTAGCGTTGTCATTCTGGTCGCGAACGTGTACATACATATATACTGGTCGTAGAGGCGCGCACGTGTCGTAGTAGAGGCGCGTACGTGTCGTAGTAGAGGCGCGCACGTAGCATGTACATGTACGTACAGCGGCCAGGGTGCACGAAAGCAAATACGGCCATGTATGTGTACATACGGGCGGGGTCTCGAACGCCTACTCACGCATGCGTACATGGCTGGGTCGGAACGAAGAAACAACGTCACCGTCGTGTTCATGGGGAGCCAACCGGCTGGGTCAGAACGGAATGCGTGGTCGTGTTCATCAGGAGGGCTTGGACGGAACAGGCGATGGAAACGAGGCCTGGCGTACCGCAAAACGGAGGAAACGGACCTACTACGTTAGGAACGGGGTCCTGTTGATCGGGAGGGGTGTGGCGTACCACAAAACAGAGGAAACGGACCTCCTACTGTCGAAACGGGGGTCCTGTTGATCGGGAGGAGTGTGGCGTACCGCAAAACGGATGAAACGGACCTCCTACGGTCGAAACGGGCGTCCTGTTGATCGGGAGGGGTGTGGTGTACCGCAAAATGGACGAAACGGACTTGTGTTGGAGCGCTACGGTCGAAACGGGGGTCCTATTCATCGGGAGGGGTGTGGCGTACCGCAAAACGGGACTCCACGGGATACTGTTCATCTCCACTGTCGACCTCCTCCAGCCTCCACGGGCTACCGTCGACCTCCTCCAGCCTCCACGGGCTCCTGTTCATCCATCCTCCACCGCGCGCTACTCCATCGGCTACTGTTTAACCACCCCTCCACGGGCACCCCTCCACTGTCTACTGTTCATCCAGCCCTCCACACCACGGGGTCCTGTTCAACCACCCCTCCACGGCCACCCCTCCACCGTCTACTATTCATCCAGCCCTCCACACCACGGGGTCCTGTTCATCCAGAGGCAACGCCCCACCCCCCCCACAATGCTCACTGTTTATCCAATCAATCGGCTTCAGTTAGCAGCAGTAGCGAAGCAATCGCTCGATCGGGTTCAGTTAACAGCCATCGATCGATCGCTCGGGTTCAGTAACGCGTAGCCTGCAGTGCAATCGCTCGGGTTCAGTTAGAGCTCAACGCCTCGCTCGGGTTCAGTTAGAGCCAACGCCTCGCACACGCGCGCGTACATGTACAAGAGGAACACACATCGCTCGGCCCCCGACCTCCCACCGTAACCGGCAACTACCCGAAATTTTCCTCCCCCTCGCTTCTACCATGGTTTTTCCGTCATGGACGGCCCAAAGAATGTCATGCAGCTGCGTCTCCGGCCCGCCCAGGACGAAAAGCCCATTTTCTGTCATGAATTTTTGTCATAGAAGTAGGAGCCCACCACATCTATGATGATACTAGGTTTTGTCACAATTATCGTCATAGAAGTGCCATATGTATGACAGAATTTTTTTTCGTTCGGCCCAAAATGTCACGGATGTGTCTTTTTTTGTGTAGTGAACCGCGTTGTTCTAACGCTTCCGCTTTCGGTCTACGAGGGTACGTGGAGAACACTCTCCCCTCTCGTTGCTATGCATCACCATGATCTTGCATGTGCGTAGGATTTTTTTTGAAATTACTAAGTTCCCCAACAGTGGTATCAGAGCCAGGTTTTATGCGTAGATGTTATATGCACGAGTAGAACACAAGTGAGTTGTGGGCGATACAAGTCATACTGCTTACCAGCATGTTATACTTTGGTTCGGCGGTATTGTTGGATGAAGCGGCCCGGACCGACATTACGCGTACGCTTACGCGAGACTGGTTCTACCGACGTGTTTGCACACAGGTGGCTGGCGGGTGTCAGTTTCTCCAACTTTAGTTGAACCAAGTGTGGCTACGCTCGGTCCTTGCGAAGGTTAAAACAGCACTAACTTGACGAACTATCATTCTGGTTTTGATGCATAGGTAAGAACGGTTCTTCCTCAGCCCGTAGCATCCACATAAAATTTGCAACAACAAAGTAGAGGACGTCTAACTTGTTTCTGCAGGGCATGTTGTGATGTGATATGGTCAAGACATGATGCTATATTTTATTGTATGAGATGATCATGTTTTGTAACCGAGTTATCGGCAACTGGCAGGAGCCATATGGTTGTCGCTTTATTGTATGAAATGCAAGCACCCTGTAATTGCTTTACTTTATCACTAAGCAGTAGAGATAGTCGTAGAAGCAATAGATGGCGAAACGACAACGATGCTATGATGGAGATCAAGGTGTCGCGCTGGTGACGATGGTGATCACGACGGTGCTTCGGAGATGGAGATCACAAGCACAAGATGATGATGGCCATATCATATCACTTATATTGATTGCATGTGATGTTTATCCTTTATGCATCTTATTTTGCTTTGATTGACGGTAGCATTTTAAGATGACCTCTCACTAATTATCAAGAAGTGTTCTCCCTGAGTATGCACCGTTGCGAAAGTTCTTCCTGCTGAGACACCACATGATGATCGGGTGTGATAGGCTCTATGTTCAAATACAACGGGTGCAAAACAATTGCACACGTGGAATACTCAGGTTAAACTTGGCAAGCCCAGCATATACAGATATGGCCTCGGAACACGGAGACCGAAAGGTCGAGCGTGAATCATATAGTAGATATGATCAACATAGAGATGTTCACCATTGAAAACTTTTCCATCTCACGTGATGATCGGACATGGTTTAGTTGATTTGGATCACGTGATCACTTAGATGACTAGAGAGATGTCTGTCTAAGTGGGAGTTCTTAAGTAACATGATTATTGAACTTAAATTTATCATGAACTTAGTACCTGATAGTATTTTGCTTGTCTATGTTTGTTGTAGATAGATGGCTCGTGTTGTTGTTCCGTTGAATTTTAATGCGTTCCTTGAGAAAGCTAAGTTGAAATATGATGGTAGAAATTACACGGACTGGGTCCGTAACTTGAGGATTATCCTCATTGCTGCAAAGAAGAATTACGTCCTGGAAGCACCGCTAGGTGCCAGGCCTGCTGCAGATGCAACTGACGACGTTAAGAACGTCCGGCAGAGCAAAGCTGATGACTACTCGATAGTTCAGTGTGCCATGCTTTATGGCTTAGAACCGGGACTTCAACGACGTTTTGAACGTCATGGAGCATATGAGATGTTCCAGGAGTTGAAGTTAATATTTCAAGCAAATGCCCGGATTGATAGATATGAAGTCTCCAATATGTTCTATAGCTGCAAGATGGAAGAGAATAGTTCTGTCAGTGAACATATACTCAAAATGTCTGGGTATAATAATCACTTGATTCAACTGGGAGTTAATCTTCCTGATGATAGTGTCATTGACAGAATTCTTCAATCACTGCCACCAAGCTACAAGAGCTTCATGATGAACTATAATATGCAAGGGATGGACAAGACTATTCCTGAGCTCTTCGCAATGCTAAAGGCTGCGGAGGTAGAAATCAAGAAGGAGCATCAAGTGTTGATGGTCAACAAGACCACCAGTTTCAAGAAACAGGGTAAAGGGAAGAAGAAGGGGAACTTCAAGAAGAACAGCAAACAAGTTGCTGCTCAAGAGAAGAAACCCAAATTTGGACCTAAGCCTGAGACTGAGTGCTTCTACTACAAGCAGACTGGACACTGGAAGCAAAACTGCCCCAAGTATTTGGCGGATAAGAAGGATGGCAAGGTGAACAAAGGTATATGTGATATACATGTTATTATGTGTACCTTACTAATGCTCGCAGTAGCACCTGGGTATTTGATACTGGTTCTGTTGCTAATATTTGCAACTCGAAACATGGACTACAAATTAAGTGAAGATTGACTAAGGACGAGGTGACGATGCACGTGCGAAATGGTTCCAAAGTCGATGTGATCACGGTCAGCACGCTACTCTACATCTACCTTCGGGATTAGTTTTAGACCTGAATAATTGTTATTTGGTGCCAGTGTTAAGCATGAACGTTATATCTGGATCTTGTTTGATGCGAGACGGTTATTCATTTAAATCAGAGAATAATGGTTGTTCTATTTATATGAGTAATATCTTTTATGGTCATGCACCCTTGAAGAGTGGTCTATTTTTATTAAATCTCGATAGTAGTGATACACATATTCATAATGTTGAAGCTAAAAGATGCAGAGTTGATAATGATAGTGCAACTTATTTGTGGCACTGCCGTTTGGGTCATATTGGTGTAAAGCACATGAAGAAACTCCATACTGATGGACTTCTGGAATCACTTGATTATGAATCACTTGGTAGTTGCGAACCGTGCCTCATGGGCAAGATGACTAAAACGCCATTCTCCGGAACTATGGAGCGAGCAACAGACTTGTTGGAAATCATACATACTGATGTATGTGGTCCAATGAATGTTGAGGCTCGTGGAGGATATCGTTATTTTCTCACCTTCATAGATGATTTGAGCAGATATGGGTATATCTACTTAATGAAACACAAGTCTGAAACATTTGAAAAGTTCAAAGAATTTCAGAGTGAAGCGGAAAATCATCGTAACAAGAAAATAAAGTTTCTACGATCTGATCCTGGAGGAGAATATTTGAGTTACGAGTTTGGTTTACATTTGAAACAATGCGGAATAGTTTCGCAACTCACGCCACCCGGAACACCACAACGAAATGGTGTGTCCGAACGTCGTAATCGTACTTTACTAGATATGGTCCGATCTATGATGTCTCTTACTGATTTACCGCCATCGTTTTGGGGTTATGCTTTAGAGACGGCCGCATTCACGTTAAATAGGGCACCATCAAAATCTGTTGAGATGACGCCTTATGAACTGTGGTTTGGCAAGAAACCAAAGTTGTCATTTCTTAAAGTTTGGGGTTGCGATGCTTATGTGAAGAAACTTCAACCAGATAAGCTCGAACCCAAATTGGAGAAATGTGTCTTCATAGTATACCCAAAAGAGACTATTGGGTACACCTTCTGTCACAGATCTGAAGGCAAGACTTTTGTTGCTAAATTTGGATCCTTTCTAGAAAAAGAGTTTCTCTTGAAAGAAGTGAGTGGGAGGAAAATAGAACTTGATGAGGTAACTGTACCTGCTCCCTTATTAGAAAATAGTTCATCACAGAAACCGGTTCCTGTGGCGACTACACCAATCTGTGAGGAAGCTAATGATATTGATCATGAAACTTCAGATCAAGTTACTACAGAACCTCGTAGGTCATCCAGAGTAAGATCCGCACCAGAGTGGTATAATAATCCTATTCTGGAAGTCATGTTACTTGACCATGGCGAACCTATGAACTATGAGGAAGCGATGATAAGCCCAGATTCCGCAAAACAGCTTGAGGCCATGAAATCTGAGATGGGATCCATGTATGAGAACAAAGTATGGACTTTGGTTGGCTTTCCCGATGATCGGCAAGCCATCGAGAATAAATGGATCTTCAAGAATAAGATTGACGCTGATGGTAATGTAACTGTCTAAAAAGCTCGACTTGTTGTGACAGGTTTTTGACAAGTTCAAGGGGTTGACTATGATGAGACTTTCTCACCCGTAGCGATGCTTAAGTCTGTCTGAATCATGTTAGCAATTGCCGCATTTTATGATTATGAAATATGGCAAATGGATGTCAACACTGCATTCCTGAATGGATTTCTGGAAGAAGAGTTGTATATGATGCAACCAGAAGGTTTTGTCGATCCAAAAGGTGCTAACAAAGTGTGCAAGCTCCAGCGATCCATTTATGGACTGGTGCAAGCCTCTCGGAGTTGGAATAAACGCTTTGATAGTGTGATCAAAGCATATGGTTTTATACAGACTTTTGGAGAAGCCTGTATTTACAAGAAAGTGAGTGGGAGCTCTGTAGCATTTCTGATATTATATGTAGATGACATATTATTAATTGGAAATGATATAGAATTTCTGGATAGCATAAAGGGATACTTGAATAAAAGTTTTTTGATGAAAGACCTCGGTGAAGCTGCTTACATATTGGGCATCAAGATCTATAGAGATAGATCAAGACGCTTAATTGGACTTCCACAAAGCACATACCTTGATAAAGTTTTGAAAAAGTTCAAAATGGATCAGGCAAAGAAAGGGTTCTTGCCTGTATTACAAGGTGTGAAGTTGAGTCAGACCGAACACAACAAAAGATAGAGAGAAAATGAAAGATGTTCCCTATGCTTCAGCCATAGGCTCTATCATGTATGCAATGTTGTGTACCAGACCTGATGTATGCTTAGCAATAAGTTTAGCAGGGAGGTACCAAAGTAATCCAGGAGTGGATCACTGGACAGCGGTCAAGAATATCTTGAAATACCTGAAAAGGACTAAGGATATGTTTCTCATTTATGGAGGTGACAAAGAGCTAGTCGTAAATGGTTACGTCGATGCAAGCTTTGACACTGATCCGGACGATTCTAAATCACAAATCGGATACATGTTTATATTGAACGGTGGAGCTGTCAATTGGTGCAGTTCTAAACAAAGCGTCGTGGCGGGATCTACATGCGAAGCGGAGTACATAGCTGCTTCGGAAGCAGCAAATGAAGGAGTCTGGATGAAGGAGTTCATTTCTGATCTAGGTGTTATACCTAGTGCATCGGAACCAATGAAGATCTTCTGTGACAATACTGGTGCAATTGCCTTGGCAAAGGAATCCAGATTTCACAAGAGGACCAAGCACATCAAAAGACGCTTCAATTCCATCCGGGACCAAGTCCAGGTGGGAGACATAGAGATTTGCAAGATACACACGGATCTGAATGTTGCAGACCCGTTGACTAAGCCTCTTCCACGAGCAAAACATGATCAGCACCAAGGCTCCATGGGTGTTAGAATCATTACTGTGTAATCTAGATTTTTGACTCTAGTGCAAGTGGGAGACCGAAGGAAATATGCCCTAGAGGCAATAATAAAGTTATTATTTATTTCCTTATATCATGATAAATGTTTATTATTCATGCTAGAATTGTATTAACCGGAAACATGATACATGTGTGAATACATAGACAAACTTAATGTCACTAGTATGCCTCTACTTGACTAGCTCATTAATCAAAGATGGTTATGTTTCCTAACCATAGACATGAGTTGTCATTTGATTAACGGGATCACATCATTAGGAGAATGATGTGATTGACTTGACCCATTCCGTTAGCTTAGCACTTGATCGTTTAGTATGTTGCTATTGCTCTCTTCATGACTTATACATATTCCTACAACTATGAGATTATGCAACTCCTGTTTATCGGAGGAACACTTTGTGTGCTACCAAACGTCACAACGTAACTGGGTGATTATAAAGGAGCTCTACAGGTGTCTCCAAAGGTACATGTTGAGTTGGCGTATTTCGAGATTAGGTTTTGTCACTCCGATTGTTGGAGAGGTATCTCTGGGCCCTCTCGGTAATGCACATCACTATAAGCCTTGCAAGCAATGTAGCTAATGAGTTAGTTACGGAATGATGCATTACATAACGAGTAAAGAGACTTGCCGGTAACGAGATTGAACTAGGTATTGGGATACCGACGATCGAATCTCGGGCAAGTGACATACCGATGACAAAGGGAACAACGTATGTTGTTATGCGGTTTGACCAATAAAGATCTTCGTAGAATATGTAGGAGCCAATATGAGCATCCAGGTTCCGCTATTGGTTATTGACCGGAAATGTGTCTCGGTCATGTCTACATAGTTCTCGAACCCGTAGGATCCGCACACTTAAGGTTTCGATGACAGTTATATTATGAGTTTATGAGTTTTGATGTACTGAAGGTTGTTCGGAGTCCCGGATGTGATCACGGACATGACGAGGAGTCTCGAAATGGTCGAGACATGAAGATTGATATATTGGAAGCCTATATTTGGATGTCGGAAGTGTTGCGGGTGAAATCGGGATTTTACCGGAGTACCGGGGGTTACTGGAACCTCCCCGGGGCTTAATGGGCCTACTTGGGCCTTAGTGGAAATAGAGGGCAGCAAGGGGAGTGTGGGGCGCGCCCCCCAAGGGCCAAACCAAATTGGTTTAGGGCAAGGGGGGGCGGCCCCCTCTTTCCTTCTCCTCCTCTCCCTTTGCTTCCCCTTTCTCCTAGTCCAACAAGGAAAGAGGGAGTCCTACTCCCAATGGGAGTAGGACTCCCCATGGCGCGCCCCCTCCTAGGCCGGCCGCCCCCTCCCCGCTTGCTCCTTTATATACGGGGGCAGGGGGGCACCTCTAGACACAACAATTGATCTCTTGATCTATTAGCCGTGTGCGGTGCCCCCTCCACCATAGTCCTCCTCGATAATATTGTAGTGGTGCTTAGGCGAAGCCCTGCGATGGTAGAACATCAAGATCATCACCACGCCGTCGTGCTGATCGAACTCTCCCTCGACACTCGGCTGGATCGGAGTTCGAGGGACGTCATCGAGCTGAATGTGTGCTAGAACTCGTAGGTGCCGTAGTTTCGGTGCTTGATCGGTCGGGCCGTGAAGACGTACGACTACATCAACCGCGTTCTTCTAACACTACTGCTTTCGGTCTACGAGGGTACATGGACAACACTCTCCCCTCTCGTAGCTATGCATCACCATGATCTTGCGTGTGCGTAGGAATTTTTTTGAAATCACTACGTTCCCCAATAGTCAGTTGTTCGTTAGAACAAGTGTCGCCCATCCAACAGACGGCATGCGCCTATGAAGTGATGACATGTGCCACCATGAAATAGTGGTCCGTTTAGTTAAAAAGGCCACCCTGGCCAAAGGCCTACATAAGGACCACGCAACTTAGCAAAAAGTTAGCGGACTAGCCCAAGAAAGGCCCATTGTTTGTTTGGGCCCATTTGGGCATGATGTGTCTTTTGGCCTATTAACGTGTCGTGGTTTCCTTGGGCCAATTTACAACCCGGTGTGTAATTCAGCCTACAAATGACCGGCGGTGTCGTTGGACCCATTTATGGTGTGAGTTGTCTTTTGGCCTGTTAACTACATGTGGTCATCTTGGGCCCATTTATGGTCTGACGTGCCTTTCGGCCTGTTAATGGTCTTTGGCATTTTCAGGCCTATCATGTCTGTGATGCCCCCGATTCAATCATACATGAATCATACACACAAATGTGTGCAATAGAATTGCATCACCCTATCATCCTCGGTCTAGGGGTCAAGTTGAACTTAGCAATAGAGAAATAAAGTTAATATTACAAAGAACTGTCAATAGGTCCCGAAAGAATTGGTCTAAGAAATTAGATGGTGCACTTTGGGCTTATACAACAACATATAAAAATCCTATGGGTATGTCTCCTTATAAAATGGTTTATGGAAAAGCTTGTCATTCGCCTCTTGATTTAGAACATAAAGCATATTTGGCAATTAAAGAACTCAATTATGATTTCAAACTTGCCTGTGAAAAGAGGTTATTTGATATTAGCTCACTAGATGAATGGAGAACCCAAGCCTATGAAAATGCCAAGTTATTTAAAGAAAAAGTTAAAAGATGGCATGATAAGAGAATCGAAAAGCTTGAGTTCAAAGTTGGAGAATATGTTCTTTTGTACAACTCTCGTTTCAGATTCTTTGCAGGTAAACTTCTCTCCAAATGGGAAGGACCACATGTTATCGAGGAGGTTTATCGATCTAGAGCCATCAAAATAAATAATGTCGAAGGTACTAACCCAAAGGTTGTCAACGGGCAAAGAATTAAACATTATATCTCAGGTACGCCCATTAATTAATGTTGGAAGCAATATTATCCAAACTATGACACCGGAAGAACACATAAAGGAAACCCTCTGGTATACTCCAGAATCGTGAAAAAATGAGGAGGTACGTGATATGGTAAGTAAACGGACTCCAAAAATTCCGCAAAAATATTTTCTGTCAATTTTGGAATTTATTAGAAAATTAGGAAAATAAGAAGCAGGCCGGAAGGTAACCCTGGTGGGCACAAGACACCTGGGCCAGGCGTGCCCAGGTGGGTTTTGCCCACCTCGGGTACCTTCCAGACTCCTTTTTCTTCCATTTGCTTGTTTCCCAAGATAAAAAATATTTATATACCCCCCCCCCTCGCGGGAACCTATTGATCATCGTATCACGGAGAAATCTTATGTTTTCTTTTCCTTGTTGTTTTCTGACAGATCTAATTCACCATGACCACTTCGAGCTCCTCCAAGGACAAGTTCTTCGAGAACGTCATCAACCCATATTTCCGGGAGGTGATGCAGCACCCTCAAGCTATCGAGATGCATGAGGGAGTGCTTCACATCCGTGGTGTGCAAGGTCCCAAAGGTACGGGAACCATGGAGGCCAGGCTTGAAGCTATGGAGCAAGAGGTCTTCCTGTGCAAGGGGATGGTGGAACGTGGACTCAATGCCAATCACCTCATGATCGCGGATTATCTTGATGGCCCACAAGTATACGGGATAGTTGTAGCCTCTTTCGATAAGTAAGAGTGTCAAACCCAACGAGGAGCTAAAGGTAGAATAAATGCTCTCTCAAGTCCTATCGGCCACTGATATGACTCTACGCACGCTTAACGTTCGCTTTACCTAGAACAAGTATGAAACTAGAAGTACTTTGTAGGTGTTGTTGGATAGGTTTGCAAGAAAGTAAAGAACGCGTAAATAGAAAGTAGGGGTTGTTTAGATAAAGATGCAATAAAGTAAATAAAGCGAGTGTGGAAAAGTGGTGGTAGGAGTTGTGAAAGTGTCCCTAAGCAATTTGACTACGTTACTAGACCGATAGCAAGTTTTATGTGGGAGAGGCATAAGCTAACATACTTTCTCTTCTTGGATCATATGCACTTATGACTGGAACTCTAGCAAGCGTCCGCAACTACTAAATATTCATTAAGGTAAAACCCAACCATAGCATTAAAGCATCAAGCCCCCTTTATCCCGTACGCAACAATCCCCTTACTCGGGTTTATGCTTCTATCACTCAAGCAACCCACCATAAAAGAATCATGAACGTATTGCAACACCCTACAGCGGGAAATCCCTCACGCTTGCACGACACGAAGGGCACAATAGGACAGCAACATAACCACAAGCAAATTAAATCAATCATAGCAATTCATCAACGACCAATAGGACAACGAAAATCTACTCAGACATCATAGGATGGCAACACATCATTGGATAATAATATGAAGCATAAAGCACCATGTTCAAGTAGAGGGTACAGCGGGTTGCGGGAGAGTGGACCGCTGAATATAGATGGGGGAAGGTGATGAAGAAGTTGGTGAAGATGGCAGAGGAGTTGGTGAAGATCGCAGTGATGATGATGGCCCCCGGCAGCGCTCCGGCGCCACCGGAAGCAAGGGGGAGAGAGGCCCCCTTCTTCTTATTCTTCCTTGACCTCCTCCCTAGATGGGAGAACGGTTTCCCCTCTTGTCCTTGGCTCCCATGGCTTGGGAGGGGTGAGAGCCCCTCCGAGATTGGATCTATCTCTCTGTTTCTCTCTGTTTCTGCGTTCTCAGATTCTGCCCCTTCACTGTTTCTTTTATATCCGGAGATCCGTATCTCCGATTGGGGTGAATCTTTCGCCCAGATTTTTCTCATAAAATTAGCGTTCTTGCGGCAAAAGAAGAGCGTCAACCGCCTTACGGGTGGCCCACGAGAGTGCCAGGCGCGCCCAGGGGGGAGGGTGCCCCCCTATCTCGTGGCCACCTCGGGCACCGTTTCACGTTGATTCTTCCGCCGGAAAATCCCAAATATTCCAAAATAATTAATTCTCCGTCTGTTTTACCCCGTTTGGATTCCGTTTGATATTGGGTTTCTGCGAAACATAAAACATGCAACAAACAGGAACTGGCACTGGGCACTAGATCAATATGTTAGTCCCAAAAATAGTATAAAAAGTTGCCAAAAGTATATGAAAGTTGAATAATATTGGCATGGAACAATCAAAAATTATAGATACGACGGAGACATATCAGCATCCCCAAGCTTAATTCCTGCTCGTCCTCGAGTAGGTAAATGACAAAAAGGATAATTTTTGATGTGGAATGCTACCTAGCATAATCTTGATCATATGTCTAATCATGGCATGAATATTAAGATACGAGTGATTCAAAGCAATAGTCTATCATTTGACATAAAAACAATAATACTTCAAGCACACCAACCAAGCAATTATGTCTTATCGAAATAACATAGCCAAAGAAATCTCATCCCTACAAAATCATATAGTCTGGCTATGCTCTATCTTCATTACACAAAATACTCCCATCATGCATAACCCCGATTTCAGCCAAGCAATTGGTTCATACTTTTTAACGCGCTTCAGCTTTTTCAACTCTTAGGCAATACATGAGCGCAAGCCATGGACATAGCACTATGGTGGTATATGGTGGTGGTTGTGAGGACAAAAAGGGAGAAGATAGTCTCACATCAACTAGGCATATCAACGGGCTATGGAGATGCCCATCAATAGATATCAATGTGAGTGAGTAGGGATTGCCATGCAACGGATGCACTAGAGCTATAAGTATATGAAAGCTCAACAAAAGAAACTAAGTGGGTGTGCATCCAAATTGCTTGCTCACGAAGACCTAGGGCATTTGAGGAAGCCCATCATCGGAATAGACAAGCCAAGTTCTATAATGAAAATTCCCACTAGTATATGAAAGTGATAACTCAAGAGACTCTCTATGTGAAGAACATGGTGCTACTCTGAAGCACAAGTGTGGTAAAAGGATAGTAACATTGCCCCTTCTCTCTTTTTCTCTCATTTTTTTCTTTTTCTCTTTTCTTTCTTTTGGTGGGCTTCTTTGGCCTCTCTTTTTTATTTGGGCTTCTTTGGCCTCTTTTATTTTTCATAAAGTCCGGAGTCTCATCCCGACTTGTGGGGGAATCATAGTCTCCATCACCCTTTCCTTACTAGGGCAATGCTCTAAAAATGATGATCATCACACTTTTATTTACTTACAACTCGATATTACAACTCGATATCTCGACAAAGATATGACTCTATATGAATGCTTCCGGCGGTGTACCGGGATGTGCAATGATCTAGCATAGCAATGACATCAAAAAACGGACAAGCCATGAAAACAGCATGCTAGCTATCTTACGATCATGCAAAGCAATATGACAATGAATGCTCAAGTCATGTATAACGGAACGGTGGAAAGTTGCATGGCAATATATCTCAGAATGGCTATGGAAATGCCATAATAGGTAGGTATGGTGGCTGTTTTGAGGAAGGTAAATAATGGGTTCATGATACCGGCGAAAGTTGCGCGACACAATAGAGGCTAGCAAAGTGGAAGGGTGAGTGTGCGTATATCCATGGACTCACATTAGTCATAAAGAACTCATATACTTATTGCAAAAGTCTACTTGCCCTCGAAACAAAGTACTACTATGCATGCTCCTAGGGGGGATGTTGGAAATATGCCCTAGAGGCAATAATAAAATGGTTATTATTATATTTCCTTGTTCATGATAATTGTCTATTATTCATGCTATAATTGTGTTATCCGGAAATTGTAATACATGTGTGGATATATAGACCACAACACGTCCCTAGTGAGCCTCTAGTTGACTAGCTCGTTGATCAATAGATAGTCATGGTTTCCTGATTATGGGCATTTGATGTCATTGATAACGGGGTCACATCATTAGGAGAATGATGTGATGGACAAGACCCAATCCTAAGCATAGCATAAGATCGTGTAGTTCATTTTGCTAGAGCTTTTCCAAATGTCAGGTATCATTTCCTTAGACCATGAGATTGTGCAACTCCCGGATACCGTAGGAGTGCTTGGTGTGTGCCAAACATCACAATGTAACTGGGTGACTATAAAGGTGCACTACGGGTATCTCCGAAAGTGTATGTTGGGTTGGCACGAATCGAGACTGGGATTTGTCACTCCGTATGACGGAGAGGTATCTCTGGGCCCACTCGGTAATGCATCATCATAATGAGCTCAGTGTGACCAAGTGTCTGGTCACGGGATCATGCATTACGGTACGAGTAAAGTGACTTGCCGATAACGAGATTAAACGAGGTATTGGGATACCGACGATCGAATCTCGGGCAAGTAACGTACCGATTGACAAAGGGAATTGTATACGGGATTGATTGAATCCTCGACATTGTGGTTCATCCGATGAGATCATCGAGGAGCATGTGGGATCCAACATGGGTATCCAGATCCCGCTGTTGGTTATTGACCGGAGAGTCGTCTCGGTCATGTCTACATGTCTCCCGAACCCGTAGGGTCTACACACTTAAGGTTCGGTGACGCTAGGGTTGTTGAGATATTAGTATGCAGTAACCCGAAAGTTGTTCGGAGTCCCGGATGAGATCCCGGATGTCACGAGGAGTTCCGAAATGGTCCGGAGGTGAAGATTTATATATAGGAAGTCCAGTTTCGGCCATCGGGAAAGTTTCGGGGGTCACCGGTATTGTACCGGGACCACCGGATGGGTCCCGGGGGACCACCAGGTGGGGCCACCTATCCCGGAGGGCCCCATGGGCTGAAGTGGGAGGGGAACCAGCCCCTGGTGGGCTGGTGTGCCCCCCCTTGGGCCCCCCTGTGCCTAGGGTTGGAAACCCTAGGGGTGGGGGCGCCTCACTTGCCTTGGGGGGCAAGCCACCCCCTTGGCCGCCCCCCCCCCCCTTGAGATTGGATCTCCAAGGGGGCCGGCGCCCCCCCTTGGCCCCTATATAAAGAGGGGGGAGGGAGGGAAGCCGCACCCTAGCCCCTGGCGCCTCCCTCTCCCTCCCGTGACACCTCTCCCTCTCGCTGTGCTTGGCGAAGCCCTGCCGAGATCGCTGCTGCATTCACCACCACACCGTCGTGCTGCTGGATCTCCATCAACCTCTCCTTCCCCCTTGCTGGATCAAGAAGGAGGATACGTCTTCCCAACCGTATGTGTGTTTAACGCGGAGGTGCCGTCCGTTCGGCGCTAGGATCTCCGGTGATTTGGATCACGATGAGTACGACTCCCTCAACCCCGTTCTCTTGAATGCTTCCGTGCGCGATCTACAAGGGTATGTAGATGCACTCCTCTATCTCGTTGCTAGATGACTCCATAGATTGATCTTGGTGAAGCGTAGAATTTTTTTTCCTGCAAAGTTCCCCAACAGTGGGATCATGAGCTAGGTCTATGCGTACTTTCTATGCACGAGTAGAACACAAACTTGTTGTGGGCGTAGATGTTGCCAATTTTCTTGCCACTACTAGTCTTATCTTGCTTCGGCGGCATCGTGGGATGAAGCGGCCCGGACCGACCTTACACATACGCTTACGTGAGACAGGTTCCACCGACTGACATGCACTAGTTGCATAAGGTGGCTAGCAGGTGTCTGTCTCTCCCACTTTAATTGGAGCGGATTCGATGAAAAGGGTCCTTATGAAGGGTAAATAGAAATTGGCATATCATGTTGTGGTTTTACGTAGGTAAGAAACGTTCTTGCTAGAAACCTATAGAAGCCACGTAAAAACATGCAACAACAATTAGAGGACGTCTAACTTGTTTTTGCAGCATATGCCTTGTGATGTGATATGGCCAAAAGGATGTGATGAATGAAATATATGTGATGTATGAGATTGATCATGTTCTTGTAATAGGAATCACGACTTGCATGTCGATGAGTATGACAACTGGCAGGAGCCATAGGAGTTGTCTTTATTTTTGTATGACCTGCGTGTCATTGAATAACGCCATGTAAATTACTTTACTTTATTGCTAAACGTGTTAGCCATAGAAGTAGAAGTAATCGTTGGCGTGACAACTTCATGAAGACACGATGATGGAGATCATGATGATTGAGATCATGGTGTCATGCCGGTGACGAAGATGATCATGGCGCCCCGAAGATGGAGATCAAAGGAGCAATATGATATTGGCCATATCATGTCACTATTTGTTTGCATGTGATGTTTATCATGTTTTACATCTTATTTGCTTAGAACGACGGTAGCTTAAATAAGATGATCCCTCGTAATAATTTCAAGAAAGTGTTCCCCCTAGCTGTGCACCGTTGCGAAGGTTCGTTGTTTTGAAGCACCACGTGATGATCGGGTGTGATAGATCCTAACGTTCGAATACAATGGGTGTAAGCCAGATTTACACACGCAATACACTTAGGTTGACTTGACGAGCCTAGCATGTACAAACATGGCCTCGGAACATGGAAGACCAAAAGGTCGAGCATGAGTCATATAGAAGATACGATCAACATGAAGATGTTCACCGATGTTGACTAGTCCGTCAGACACAGCCTAGTTGACTCGGATCATGTTTCACTTAGATGACTAGAGGGATGTCTGTCTGAGTGGGAGTTCATTGAATAATTTGATTATATGAACTTAATTATCATGAACTTAGTCTAAAATCTTTACAATATGTCTTGTAGATCAAATGGCCCACGCTAATGTTGTCCTCAACTTCAACGCGTTCCTAGAGAAAACCAAGCTGAAAGATGATGGCAGCAACTATACGGACTGGGTCCGGAACCTGAGGATCATCCTCATAGCTGCAAAGAAAGATTATGTCCTAGAAGCACCGCTAGGTGAAGCACCCATCCCAGAGAACCAAGACGTTATGAACGCTTGGCAGTCTCGTGCTGATGATTACTCCCTCGTTCAGTGCGGCATGCTTTACAGCTTAGAACCGGGGCTCCAAAAGCGTTTTGAGTAACACGGAGCATATGAGATGTTCGAAGAGCTGAAAATGGTTTTCCAAGCTCATGCCCGGGTCGAGAGATATGAAGTCTCCGACAAGTTCTTCAGTTGTAAGATGGAGGAAAATAGTTCTGTCAGTGAGCACATACTCAAAATGTTTGGGTTGCACAACCGCTTGACTCAGCTGGGAGTTAATCTCCCGGATGACGCGGTTATTGACAGAATCATTCAGTCGCTTCCACCGAGCTACAAGAGCTTTGTGATGAACTTCAATATGTAGGGGATGGAAAAGACCATTCCTGAGGTATATTCAATGTTGAAATCAGCGGAGGTAGAGATCAAAAAGGAACATCAAGTGTTGATGGTGAATAAAACCACTAAGTTCAAGAAAGGCAAGGGTAAGAAGAACTTCAAGAAGGACAGCAAGGGAGTTGCCGCGCCCGGTAAGCCAGTTGCCGGGAAGAAGCCAAAGAATGGACCCAAGCCTGAGACTGAGTGCTTTTATTGCAAGGGAAGTGGTCACTGGAAGCGGAACTGCCCCAAGTACTTAGCGGACAAGAAGGCCGGCAACACCAAAGGTATATGTGATATACATGTTATTGATGTGTACCTTACCAGCACTCGTAGT
Source organism: Triticum aestivum (assembly GCF_018294505.1). Classification (NCBI taxonomy): domain Eukaryota; kingdom Viridiplantae; phylum Streptophyta; class Magnoliopsida; order Poales; family Poaceae; genus Triticum; species Triticum aestivum. Next base: position 450,457,163 of record NC_057804.1, read on the forward strand.
AGCTCCTGGGTATTTGATACCGGTGCGGTTGCTCATATTTGTAACTCAAAGCAGGAGCTGCAGAATAAGCGGAGACTGGCGAAGGACGAGGTGACGATGCACGTCGGGAATGGTTCCAAGGTCGATGTGATCGTCGTCGGCATGCTACCTCTACATTTACCTACGGGATTAGTTTTAAACCTCAATAATTGTTATTTAGTGCCAGCTTTGAGCATGAACATTGTATCTGGATCTCGTTTAATACGAGATGGCTACTCATTTAAATCCGAGAATAATGGTTGTTCTATTTATATGAGAGATATGTTTTATGGTCATTCCCCGCTGGTCAATGGTTTATTCTTAATGAATCTCGAACGTGATGTTACACATATTCATAGTGTGAATACCAAAAGATGTAAGGTTGATAACGATAGTCCCAGATACTTGTGGCACTGCCGCCTTGGTCACATTGGTGTCAAGTGCATGAAGAAGCTCCATGCTGATGGACTTTTAGAGTCTCTCGATTATGAATCGTTTGACACATGCGAACCATGCCTCATGGGCAAAATGACCAAGACTCCGTTCTCAGGAACAATGGAGCGAGCAACCAACTTATTAGAAATCATACATACTGATGTGTGCGGTCCAGTGATCGTTGAGGCTCGCGGAGGCTATCGTTATGTTCTCACTCTCACTGATGACTTGAGTAGATATGGGTATGTCTACTTGATGAAACACAAGTCTGAGACCTTTGAAAAGTTCAAGGAATTTCAGAATGAGGTAGAGAATCAACGTGACCGAAAGATAAAGTTCTTGCGATCAGATCGTGGGGGAGAATATTTAAGTCACGAATTTGGTACGCACTTAAGGAAATGTGGAACTGTTTCACAACTCACGCCGCCTGGAACACCTCAGCGTAACGGTGTGTCCGAACGTCGTAATCACACTCTATTGGATATGGTGCGATCTATGATGTCACTTATCGATTTACCGCTATCAATTTGGGGATACACTCTAGAGACAGCTACATTCACTTTAAATAGGGCACCGTCTAAATCCGTTGAGACGACACCGTATGAATTATGGTTTGGGAAGAAACCTAAGCTGTCGTTTCTAAAAGTTTGGGGATGCGATGCTTATGTCAAGAAACTTCAACCTGAAAAGCTCGAACCCAAGTCGAAAAAATGCGTCTTCATAGGATACCCTAAGGAAACCATTGGGTATACCTTCTACCTCAAATCCGAGGGCAAGATCTTTGTTGCCAAGAACGGGTCCTTTCTGGAGAAAGAGTTTCTCTCGAAAGAAGTAAGTGGGAGGAAAGTGGAACTTGATGAAGTACTACCTCTTGAAAGTAGCGCAGCTCAGGAAGATGTTCCTGTGTTGCCTGCACTGACTAGAGAGGAAACTAATGATGATGATCAAGGTACTTCAGATCAAGTTACTACTGAACTTCATAGGTCCACGAGGACATGTTCCACACCAGAGTGGTATGGCAACCCTGTCCTGCAAATTATGTTGTTAGACAACGGTGAACCTTCGAACTATGAAGAAGCAATGGCGGGCCCAGATTCCAACAAATGGCTTGAAGCCATGCAATCCGAGATTGGATCCATGTATGAAAACAAAGTATGGACTTTGACAGACTTGCCCGTTGATTGGCGAGCGATAGAAAACAAATGGATCTTTAATAAGAAGACGGACGCGGATGGTAACGTTACCATCTATAAAGCTCGACTTGTCACTAAGGGTTATCGACAAGTTCAAGGGGTTGACTACGATGAGACTTTCTCTCCCGTAGCGAAGCTGAAGTCTGTCCGAATCATGTTAGCAATTGCCGCATACTATGATTATGAGATATGGCAAATGGACGTCAAAATGGCATTCCATAACGGCCATCTTAAGGAAGAACTGTATATCATGCAGCCAGAGGGTTTTGTCGATCCTGATAATGCTAACAAGGTATGCAAGCTCCAGCGCTCCATCTATGGGCTGGTGCAAGCATCTCGGAGTTGGAACATTTGCTTTAATGAAATGATCAAAGCGTTTGGGTTTATGCAGACTTATGGAGAAGCCTGCGTTTACAAGAAAGTGAGTGGGAGCTCTGTAGCATTTCTCATATTATATGTGGATGACATACTTTTGATGGGAAATGATATATAACTTTTGGACAGCATTAAGGCCTACTTGAATAAGTGTTTTTCAATGAAGGACCTTGGAGAAGCTGCTTACATATTAGGCATCAAGATCTATAGAGATAGATCGAGACGCCTCATAGGTCTTTTACAAAGCACATACCTTGATAAGATATTGAAGAAGTTCAATATGGATCAGTCCAAGAAGGGGTTCTTGCCTGTGTTGCAAGGTGTGAAATTGAGCTCGGCTCAATGTTCGACCACAGCAGAAGATAGAGAAAAGATGAGTGTCGTCCCCTATGCCTCAGCTATAGGGTCTATCATGTATGCCATGACATGTACCAGACCTGATGTAAACCTTGCCGTAAGTTTGGTAGGAAGGTACCAAAGTAATCCCGGCATGGAACACTGGACAGCGGTCAAGAACATCCTGAAGTACCTGAAAAGGACTAAGGATATGTTTCTCGTATATGGAGGTGACAAAGAGCTCGTCGTAAAGAGTTACGTCGACGCTAGCTTCGACACAGATCTGGATGACTCTAAGTCACAAACCGGATACGTGTATATTTTGAATGGTGGGGCAGTAAGCTGGTGCAGTTGCAAGCAAAGCATCATGGAGGGATCGACATGTGAAGCGGAGTACATGGCAGCCTCGGAGGCATCACATGAAGCAATCTGGGTGAAGGAGTTCATGACCGACCTAGGAGTGATACCCAATGCGTCGGGGCCGATCACACTCTTCTGTGAAAACACTGGAGCTATTGCACTTGCCAAGGAGCCCAGGTTTCACAAGAAGACCAGGCACATCAAGCGTCGCTTCAACTCCATTTGTGAAAATGTTCAAGATGGAGACATAGATATTTGTAAAGTACATACGGACCTAAATGTAGCAGATCCGTTGACTAAACCTCTCCCTAGAGCAAAACATGATCAACACCAGAACTCTATGGGTGTTCGATTCATCACAATGTAACTAGATTATTGACTCTAGTGCAAGTGGGAGACTGTTAGAAATATGCCCTAGAGGCAATAATAAAATGGTTATTATTATATTTCCTTGTTCATGATAATTGTCTATTATTCATGCTATAATTGTGTTATACGGAAATCGTAATACATGTGTGAATATATAGACCACAACACGTCCCTAGTGAGCCTCTAGTTGACTAGCTCGTTCATTAACAGATAGTCATGGTTTCCTCACTATGGACATTGGATGTCATTGATAACGGGGTCACATCATTAGGAGAATGATGTGATGGACAAGACCCGATCCTAAGCATAGCACAAGATCGTGTAGTTCGTTTTGCTAGAGCTTTTCCAAATGTCAAGTATCATTTCCTTATACCATGAGATTGTGCAACTCCCGGATACTGTAGGAGTGCTTTGGGTGTGCCAAACGTCACAACGTAACTGGGTGACTATAAAGGTGCACTACGGGTATATCCGAAAGTGTCTGTTGGGTTGGCACGAATCGAGACTGGGATTTGTCACTCCGTATGACGGAGAGGTATCTCTGGGCCCACTCGGTAATGCATCATCATAATGATCTCAGTGTGACCAAGTGTCTGGTCACGGGATCATGCATTACGGTACGAGTAAAGTGACTTGCCGATAACGAGATTAAACGAGGTATTGGGATACCGACGATCGAATTTCGGGCAAGTAACGTACCGATTAACAAAGGGAATTGTATACGAGATTGATTGAATCCTCGACATCATGGTTCATCTGATGAGATCATCGAGGAGCATGTGGGAGCCAACATGGGTATCCAGATCCCGCTGTTGGTTATTGACCGGAGAGTCGTCTCGGTCATGTCTGCATGTCTCCCGAACCCGTAGGGTCTACACACTTAAGGTTTGGTGACGCTAGGGTTGTTGAGATATTAGTATGCAGTAACCAGAAAGTTGTTCGGAGTCCCGGATGAGATCCCGGACATCACGAGGAGTTCCGGAATGGTCCGGAGGTGAAGATTTATATATAGGAAGTCCAGTTTCGGCCATCGGGAAAGTTTCGGGGGTCACCGATATTGTACCGAGACCATCGGAAGGGTCTCGGGGGTCCACCGGGTGGGGCCACCTATCCCGGAGGGCCCCATGGGCTGAAGTGGGAGGGGAACCAGCCCCTGGTGGGCTGGTGCGCCCCCCCTTGGGCCCCCCTGTGCCTAGGGTTGGAAACCCTAGGGGTGGGGGCGCCTCACTTGCCTTGGGGGGCAAGCCACCCCCTTGCCCCCCCTTGAGATTGGATCTCCAAGGCCCCCCCTTGGCCCCTATATAAAGAGGGGGGAGGGAGGGCAGCCGCACCCTAGCCCCTGGTGCCTCCCTCTCCCTCCCGTGACACCTCTCCCTCTCGCTGTGCTTGGCGAAGCCCTGCCGAGATCACTGCTGCATCCACCACCACGCCGTCGTGCTGCTGGATCTCATCAACCTCTCCTTCCCCCTTGCTAGATCAAGAAGGAGGAGACGTCTTCCCAACCGTACGTGTGTTGAATGCGGAGGTGCCGTCCGTTCGGCGCTAGGATCTTCGGTGATTTGGATCACGATGAGTACGACTCCCTCAACCCCGTTCTCTTGAACGCTTCCACGCGCGATCTACAAGGGTATGTAGATGCACTCCTCTATCTCGTTGCTAGATGACTCCATAGATTGATCTTGGTGAAGCGTAGAAATTTTTTATTTTCTGCAACGTTCCCCAACAGGGGAGGTTGGTAGGAGTTAACCATCGCGCGCCCCCGACCTCCACTCATAAGGAAAGCAATCAAAGAACACCTCATGCTCCAACTTCGTTACATAACGGTTCACCATACGTGCATGCTACGGGACTTGCAAACCTCAACACAAGTATTTCTCAATTTCACAATTACTCAACTAGCACGACTCTAATATCACCACCTTTATATCGCAAAACTATTGCAAGGAATCAGACATATCATATTCAGTGATCTACAAGTTTTATGTAGGATTTTATGACTAACCATGTGAATGACCAATTCCTGTCATCTCTCTAAATAGATATAATTGAAGCAAGAGAGTTTAATTCTTTCTACAAAAGATATGACCACGCTCTAACAAATATAAGTGAAGCAAAAGAGCATTCTAAAAATGGCGGTTTTCTATGTGAAGAGAAACAGGCAATCCAAACTTCAAATGATATAAGTGAAGCACGTGAAGCATTCTATAAGGCCATACTCAAAAGATTTAAGTGAAGTGCAATGAGCATTATATAAATCAACCAAGGACTATCTCATACTAGCATGGTGCATAAAAGAAAAGGTGAAAACTAAATGCAAAAGACGCTCCAAGACTTGCACATAATGCATGAACAAAACGAATCCGAAAACATACCGGTACTTGTTGAAGAAAGAGGGGATGCCTTCCGGGGCATCCCCAAGCTTAGACGCTTGAGTCTCCTTGAATATTTACTTGGGGTGCCTCGGGCATCCCCAAGCTTGAGCTCTTGCCTCTCTTCCTTTTCCTCATATCGAGACCTCTTCGTTTAGACACTTCATCCACACAAAACTTCAACAGAAAACTCGGTAAGATCCGTTAGTATAATAAAGCAAATCACCACTCCAAGTACTATTGCAAACCAATTCGTATTTTTTTGCATTGTGTCTACTGTAACATTACTTTTTCGTGGCTTAATCCACTGATATTAATTGATAGTTTCATCAAAACAAGTAAACTATGCATCAAAAACAGAATCTGTCAAAAACAGAACAGTCTATAGCAATCTGAACATCCACCATACTTCTGTTACCCCAAAAATTCTACCAAAATTAGGAAAAATAAACAAGTTGTATAGCAAGATAGTGCAAAAAGAATCATAAAAAATGACGTTCCAGTTAAAAATGTAAAGTCGCTCACTACAGCCAAAGTTTCTGTCCTGCACCGTACAAACCAACAAGCATTGTAAACATCCTAAAGGCAAATCTTGGCACATTATTTTGATAATACAATGGAATTGTACAAGGGGATGATTATTTTTTTTAAAAGTTTCTGTAATCAAGATTCACAAAGTTTCCGTGAGCATGAACAAAGTTCAAGGAGCTCTCCCACTTCAACAATGCTTGTCTCTCTCACTTTCACTTTCCTTTTTGAAAAGTTTTAGGGTCCCCCCCCCCTTTATTTTTTTGTTTTAAAACTATATAAAAGCACTCAACAGAAATAAATGACTCTCTAAAACTTCCGGGTTGTCTCCCTGGCAGCGCTTTCTTTAAAGCCATTAAGCTAGGCATATAATGCTCAAGTAATGGATCCACCCGGATCCCAAGGTATATCAAAGCCAATTTTAATTAACAATGAATTGTGATTTAGTATTGAGCACAAAGTAACATATATCAAGCAACAACGAAGTCTAACTCTCTATGCATCGGCATGTCATAAAAGAACAATTCATGCACACCAAGTAAAGGCCAATGCATAGTATAAGCAGTTTCTTGCAATTCTATCGTATTGGAAACATAGAGAGGTGGAGATATAGTTCCTCTCTCATAATAATTGCAAGTAGGAGCAGCAAGCACATGCATATTATATATATCAAGATCATCATGTGCAACGGTAAAAGGCAACCCATCAATGTAATCCTTAATAAGCACAAACTTCTCAGATATAGTGTAGTCGGGAGAATTCAAAAAGATAATAGGACTATCATGCGTGGGTGCAATAGCAACAATTTCATGTTTAACATAAGGAACTATAGCAAGTTCATCTCCATAAGCATAATTTATATTGGCATCTTGTCCACAAGCATAGCAAGCATCATCAAAAAGGGATATTTCAAGAGAATCAACGGGATCATAGCAATCATCCTTCGGTAAGCACGAAGGGGAATTAAACAATGTATGAATTGAAGAGTTACTCTCATTAGAAGGTGGGCACGGGTGATCAATCCGCTCTTCCTCCTTTTGTTCTTCTCTCTCCTCATCATCTTTTTCATCCAATGAGCTCATAGTTTCATCAATTTCTTCTTCCATAGCTTCCTGCAAAATATTAGTCTCTTCTTGGACAGCGGAGACTTTCTCAATAAAAGCGTTAATATTGTAATTGTATTCATAATTTTCATAGCAATTTCTAAGTATAGCAAGATTTTCAGGCCTATAAACATCATCATCCAAAGGTTCATACTTTTCAAACAAAGATTCAATTTCATAAGCAGCCTTAAAAGCAACAAATTCTTCAATTTGTTCAACATCATAGTAATCATATATACCATTAGCATAAGAAGCTAAGGTTTCATTATCATTAAATTTGCATGAAAAGGGAAGGTGTGGAGCCCTCATCCTAGAGCAACAAGTAATATCATATCTCAAGCATAGATCCCAAGCATACCAACGCAACATATTAATTTGATCCCATAACAGTTTCCCTTTTTGTGTAAAGCGATAATCCCTAAAGTATTCACGTTGATCCAACGTGTCTCCCATTATAAAGTTGAATGGGGTTTTCTCAGGATTATCCAAGTAGTACATAATATCTTTCACATAATGAGAATCGAGGGTTTTAGGAGTTACCCATCTCCATGAGTAGCAAGTACACCTAACTTTTTTGGTATTTCGTGTTCCATATCCATAACTAAAGATAGAGAACAACTTAGAACAACAAATAAAAATTACTTAGTGATAAAGCAAAGAAGCACACACGAGAATATTCTCCCCACGCTATGACTCCCCGGCAACAGCGCCAGAAAAAAGGTTTTGATGACCCGCAAGTATACGGAATAGTTGTAGCCTCTTTAGATAAGTAAGAGTGTCGAACCCAACGAGGAGCTAAAGGTAGAACAAATACTCTCTCAAGTCCTATCGGCCACTGATACGACTCTACGCACGCTTGACGTTCGCTTTACCTAGAACAAGTATGAAACTAGAAGTACTTTGTAGGTGTTGTTGGATAGGTTTGCAAGAAAGTAAAGAACGTGTAAATAGAAAGTAGGGGCTGTTTAGATAAAGATGCAATAAAGTAAATAAAGCGAGTGTGGAAAAGTGGTGGTAGGAGTTGTGAAAGTGTCCCTAAGCAATTGACTACATTACTAGACCGATAGCAAGTTTTATGTGGGAGAAGCATAAGCTAACATACTTTCTCTTCTTGGATCATATGCACTTATGATTGGAACTCTAGCAATCGTCCGCAACTACTAAAGATTCATTAAGGTAAAACACAACCATAGCATTAAAGCATCAAGTCCCCTTTATCCCGTATGCAACAATCCCCTTACTCGGGTTTATGCTTTTGTCACTCAAGAAACCCACCATAAAAGAATCATGAACGTATTGTAACACCCTACAGCGGGAATCCCTCACGCTTGCGCGACAAGGAGGGCACAATAGGACAGCAACATAACCACAAGCAAATTAAATCAATCATAGCAATTCATCAACCACCAATAGGACAACGAAAATCTACTCAGACATCATAGGATGGCAACACATCATTGGATAATAATATGAAGCATAAAGCACCATGTTCAAGTAAAGGGTACAGCGGGTTGCGGGGGAGTGGACCGCTGACTATAGATGGGGGAAGGTGATGGAGATGTTGGTGAAGATGGCGAAGGTGTTGGTGAAGATCGCGGTGATGATGATGGCCCCCGGCAGCGCTCCGGCGCCACCGGAAGCAAGGGGGAGAGAGGCCCCCTTCTTCTTCTTCTTCCTTGACCTCCTCCCCAAAATGGGAGAAGGGTTTCCCCTCTGGTCCTTGGCTCCCATGGCTTGGGAGGGGCGAGAGCCCCTCCGAGATTGGATCTATCTCTCTGTTTCTCTCTGTTTCTGCGTTCTCAGATTCTGCCCCTTCACCGTTTCTTTTATATCCGGAGATCCGTAACTCCGATTGGGGTGAATCTTTCGCCCAGATTTTTCTCATAAAATTAGCTTTCTTGCGGCAAAAGAAGAGTGTCAACCACCTTACGGGTGGACCACGAGAGTGCCAGGCGCGCCCAGGGGGGAGGGCGCGCCCCCTGTCTCGTGGCCACCTCGGGCACCGTTTCACGTTGATTCTTCCTCCGAAAATCCCAAATATTCCAAAATAATTCTCTGTCCGCTTTTATCCCGTTTGATATTGGGTTTCTATGAAACGTAAAACATGCAACAAAGAGGAACTGGCACTGGGCACTGGATCAATATGTTAGTCCCAAAAATAGTATAAAAAGTTGCCAAAAGTATATGAAAGTTGAATAATATTGGCATGAAACAATCAAAAATTATAGATACGACGGAGACGTATCAGATTACACCCGTGATCTCAAGGTGGATGGCAAGTCCATGAAGGATATCGTCTTCACCTTCAACGAGCAAATCAAATTTCTCCAAAGCCAGATCTACAATCTCCAAAACCAAGTCTTTGAATATGAGGCAAGGTTAGGTATGAGTTTGGCTGCCAGTTGCAGGGCCCGCGAGACTCACTCCTCCTCTTATGATGGTGAGCCCCTGCCATGCAAACTGGAGGATAATATTGCTACCACTTCATCATCACCACCTCCGTCTTCATCACCACCTTCTCCGTCTTCATCACCAAAGGAAACTTGAGTATCGGGTATGGGCACTCCCCTTGGCTTGTGCCAAGCTTGGGGGAGGTGCCCCGGTATCGTATCACCTCCATTATCTTTTACCTTTACTTATCTTAGTTCGATCATAGTTATATTTTGCTTTAGATGAATAAAAGTTTAGTTCGATCCTTTCTTTTCGAGTGTTTGCTTAGTGATCTATCCTTGTAATCGTGTGCGAGATTTATAATAAAGTTTAGTTTGAGTTTTGTTTTCTCTACTTCCATGTTCAATAAAAATAAAAGAAATAATGGAAAAGATCATATGCTCTAATTAGTCAACTAGGACCAACAAGAACTAAAACTAGATCAACTAGAGGAGGATCCAAAACTTGTGTACCAATAGGGTAGAAATCCTCTAGTATATATAGGACTGGGCAAAGATGGGGCTGCCACCAAGGGGGAAAGAGCCCCCTTGGTGTGCCGGCCAAGGGAGGGGAGTAGGAGTCCCCCTCCAAGTAGGATTCGACTCCCCCTATAGGAAAGGGGCGCCTCCCTTGTTGGGCCCTTGTGGCCGAACTCCTTCTCCACCTCTTCGCCTTATTTGCCCGTTGATATTAAATTAAATATATTTTTCTTCTAAACATTTTGAGAATTATATATATATATATATATATATATATATATATATATATATACACACATCTGGGCTATTCTCTTACCCTACTTGAACTGATGAATTCAAGCGGTTGAACTGATACTTTCTGTTGCGGTTAAAACTCGTCTTCTTTACTTCAAATTATTTTGCAATTTCTTTTGTCGAAACGGGGCGTGTAATATATCATTGGAAAGCTCTTGACATCCACATTACAATCTTATAATTTGTTTTTGCAAAATCATTATGGTTTAAGAGCAGTTTTGAAAAAATCATTTTTTTCAAAACCGAAAATGTGAATCGTATTTTGGACTCAATTTTCAAACCGTTTGTAGGAATTGAGCAAATAAGATGGCGTTGGAAAGCTGGTGAAAATCCGCATCTTCCATATATGTATTGTTTTTTCTAATTCTATATGATTTAAAAGTAATTTGAAAAACGGTGAAATTCTGGGTGAAACGTATTTTCGCGATTTTTTGCAAACGGTTTGTCAGATTGACGCAAATGATACGGCGTTGGAAAGCTACGGAAAATGCGCAACGTTTGCGTATAGAAAGTTTTTCCAAATTCCTTACGGTTTAAATACGGTTTAAATTGGTTTTGAATGCGGTTTTTTTTTAAAGTTTATCGAAATGGGGCAAATAATATATCGTTGGATAGCTATCGAAAATGTGAAACTTAGCCATGTTGAATGTTTTCTCTACTCCACAACCGTTTAAGAGTAATTTGGAATACGGCATGACGGATCCTGCTGTTTTCTCGTCTGAAAAACAGAGTAGTCGTACTGATATATGTGTATGTTTGTACTGAGCTATTTTTTTAGAGTAATTTTGAATGGTTCCGAAAAGGGGTACTTGTACTGATGTTTGCACGGGTTTGTACTAAGCGTGTTTTCACTAACTGGACTTTGCTTTGTTTTGGTCGTAAGTTTTCAATAGTTTATTGTATCATCGCCCCTGTACTTGCATGGTTTATATCATCGAACTGAATGATATTTTTTTCAAAAAGAAAATGTTTTTTTATTCTTTTTTAATTAAACTTTTTTTTACAATGATGCTCTGGACTTTTCTTATTTTACGACTTATACTTTTCTCATTTGAATTGCATGGGGTTTTTTTGCTTGAACTTTTACAAGTTAAATTTCTGTCATTTCTTTTATTCCGAACGGACCACCATTTTTAACTTGTACTGATCAATATTTTTAATTCAACCATTTTTTCTTTCTAGAACGGACGAATATATGTTCGAGAAAAAAAGTACTTGAACGGATTTATGTATGGTTTTGTACTGAGTCTGTTTTCACATACTGAGCGTGTTTTGTGACGATATTCTAGACTTCTCTCATTTTGAACTCAGCTCCTTGAGCGACCGGCCACAAAACAAGAAGTTGTACTGTCGAGCACAACTCCTTGAGCGACCGGCCACAAAACAAGAAGTTAAGTTGTACTGTTGAGGAGGAGGTCCTCGACCCCCACTGCGTAAGTACTTAGTATGACGGTGTATTTGTACTGCCCAAAAACATACACGGAAGCACAAAGTAAACATTTGAGTACATTGGCGCTCACAGGAATAATCACACGCACAAAAACTTTTTCTTTGATTTGTTAACGAACTGATGATATAAATACATAATGAACTACTACACTTAGTGTATGTTTTCTTGTACAAGTCATATACTGAAGCAGGGATCTAGCTCCCATGATTTGTAGAAACAAAGTGAGGGGCCTAATTTAACTCCTCTGTCCACAATCCAGTAGCATCGATAATTATGTATGTTTTTTTCCATTTGCACAATAATTATGTCCTTGTCAGTACGACTCATCAGAATTGTAAACAGCATCCTTGTCAATACGACTCCTCAGTACTAGTGCTCTTTTTTCCAAAAAAAAAATGTGTTAGAATAGAAGCATTTTTCCTATATGATGTTACTTTTAATGTAAACCTTTCTTATCACGGAAATTAATGTAACAATAAGCAATGAGAGATACCTTCACGGGTGAACATACAGTTGCGAGATCACGAGTAACGTGAGGTAAAATTTTCACTAAAATTTTGCGAACAAAATACATTAAGAAACTTAGTGCAGAAACAAATATTTAAGATAATGGTGCCGACCACGCGACCAAAGATGTCGTGTGCGCCTAGAAATTAAGCTAGTGGCCCATCATTGCGCTCATTTTTCTCAGAGAAATATCTGAACCAAGACCAGTTCAACTAGCACAAGCAAACAAACTAGTTGTTGCATCTACAAAAATCTGAAATGACCATCTAACAACTAAGTTACTTACAACTAGCACATTCAAAACTGTTGCCTCCCGTTGTTTTTTTCTTAGAGAAAAATCTGTACTGAACATCTAACAAATAGGACACTTTGCCTCTTGCATCCGTCTGTCACATCTGGTTGCAAAGAAATAACAAATTACGAGTACAAAGAAGTAGCAACCGCAGCCTATGACTTGAGAGAGTAGTAGCTACATCCTACGGTGGCCGACTGACGCAGGTGTACTAAACTCTTTAACTTGATCCACGACAATCTTTGAACCTCCTATAAGAAAAAAGTATATATCATACACATTGAACCGTTTCTGGGGTTCTTAACGAGCTGATGATAGAAAACATGTTGAACTGAACTTTGGGCTTTCAGAAACTACCGAATGTTTTTGGGTTCATTTATGTACCTTTTTGTTATCTTTTTCTCAACTCCAAGCCACAATTACAATCACAATACACACATGTACTACAGAATTAACCAAAACGACTAATTTAATCCAGAAACAGTTTCTGAACTTGGTTTGAGCTTTGTTTCTTCAGATTTTTGAACTTTTGCAGAAGGTATGCCTGAACTTGCGTGAATGACAAAAATGACACATAGTTTGTTCTGCTATTTTGTAAGATGAATTGAAAACATAAAATGGAGTACCTCCATAGAGTATCTCAACGAATTGGAGCTTGTGCATAACAGGAGGAGGACCCAGGAATTATGTAGCATCACACGTGTTATGCATGTTTATGTAAACAGAGATGCCAACTTTCTACATATAGTTACTTCTAGCTCCCAGCAAAATTTGTAAAATGGAAGGCGGATAGGTCTAGCTACTCTATTATGAAGCTCACCTTCATACTTGACAGACCAATGAACCACTGAAGAAGGGGCTCCCTGGGGGCGCTACCTATCTCCAACCGAAAAAGGACCGACGACAGTGGCGCATGAGCCAGTATGACTGCCGTGGGGCAGGAACCCTGACGACGACGACCTGATTATTGAAAAAATCCAGGGTGGAGCACAGGTGGCCTGCACGTAGCTCTTCTCGTGAACGGCGCCGGAGGGTGCAGTTGTACTGCCGAGAAGAAGAGATCCTCGCCCTCCTGCCGCTGAGCGCAACGTCACAGAATACCAACTTCCATCAGTCGTAGTCAAAGCCCTTAATAAAAAGGTCCCATTGGCATGTCGAAGTTGCTTATTTACTTGATATTCTGAAAAGATCAATGCCAAGACTGAGATCATAACTTGATTTTTTTCTAATGGATACATACTGATGACCTACTACGGGTATTATTTGTTGAACTGTCCTTGTTGTTTAGTATGTTTTTTCGTTTTACAAAATTTAACTGAAGAATACCCCAAATGTGGTGGTTTAAAAAAATATGAACTTTACGGAAAAGAACGCCTGAATGTTTGAGTTGGTAGTGTGTGAACTTCTCGATGAAACATTTTATTTGAAATGTTTGTGGGACCAAAAATAGAAAAGAGTGGGAAATAGGACGTGCACTTTCATGTAAAGAAAGTTTGAACTCCCTGTCAAATAATTGGTTTCAGTAGCAGAAAAAAATTATTTAAACTTCTATATTGAACACTTTATATAGAGTGTCCCCGTGAGCTTCCCAATTTTTTTATTTTTTGAATGAATCAATGGGGCAAACGAACCTTTGCCCGGCGCGTCGTTGAACGACCTCGGTTGGCGGTGGTTGAACGGACATATCTGACCTTCCATTTTTTGTTTTATTGAACTGAACATAAACAAGAAGTGAGCTTAATTGAAGATAACTAAAATTTAGAAACTTAACTTAACAATATAAAAAACTGAACTTTCTTTTAATTAGTGGCTATGTGATAAACATTTCTACGCAGAGTAACAAAAAGTTCTCGACTCATTTACCAACAGTAGTACATATCATGGGAACAAAAATTCTTTCCACTCAGGGAACAAAATGTTCTTCATCCAGGGAATAAAAAATGTTTTTGTTGGGTAATTTACAATCAGCACAACAATAGCATATAAACATTTTATCCTAGATCATGCTACACATTCCTAGCAATTCACATTTCACTAATAACCATAACATCCACCTGAAACTAGATCAATTCTTTAGATTCAGAGAAGTAATGGGGAACGAATGACACTACCTAATCATACTCGATTTCAGAAACAGAGCAAACATGGGGCAAACCTTGAATTTTGTGCACATTAGCAGAGGCTGTTGGTAGTTCAGAACAGGGATGATGGCTTCTATGGCGAAGACTGTAGCCAGGATCCAACTTGTACGACAACCAGCGCTCAATTTGGACTGAGAAGGAGGTTGCAGCTGTGCCTGGGAGGAGAAAAGGGGGTTCGCCCGGGCAGAAGACAGGGGAAGAAGCAAGGCCGCAGGCGGCGCGTGGCAGTTCAGGGATGAAGTGACCGCGGCGACTGTTGGTGCTGTGCTCAAGCATTACTGCAAACACCTACCGTGCAACACACATGTCAAAGAACTGATTATGTAGAAGTGATCCAACGAGCCATCAAGGAGATGCAGGGCTGAAGGAATGAAATTGACCTGGGTGGCGGCACCGCGGCACACCAATCTGAGCAGCGAGGGGAACTGGAGACACGCGGGGAAGGAGCAGCGCAATGGCGATGGGGAGCTGCGCCGGTGGGATAGGCTTCATCGCCGGCTGGATCTTGCCCATCCGGACGTGAGGAGGGGGGAGGAGGCTTGGGGCAGAGTTCCTCGTCGGCGGTGGTAGGCACGCCGTCGGGGAGGTGCTGCTCCGTCGTCGGGAGATGGAGACACCGCGCCATGGCGACGTGATTTGGTCGGGTCCGATTGGGGGTGGCGTTGCGCGGAGATAGGGATGGGAATAGCGACCACCGTAGGATGGGCGGCAGCAGCGAGGCGCGGGGTGGCCGGGCGGCGGCGAGGCGCGGGGGTGGCCGGGAGGCGGCGGGGCGTAGGGTGGCTGGTCGCCGGCGGGGGGCGGGGTGGTCGGGCGGTGGAGAGGCGCGGGATGGCCAGGAGGCGGCAGGGCGCGGGGCGACCGGGCGGCGGCAGGGAGCGGGTGGCCGTGGGGCGACGGGGCGGAGTATATAGGGCTGGACTATTCTGTTACCGGTCCCTCGGTCCCTATATAGACCGGCGATCCGCAAATTCCCCGACCCAGAAAAATCAACTAGACAAAAATGCACACCCACAGCGCCCCGTCGAGTTAATTGCACAGAAGTACCACAATTCAGGCATCACATGCAGATTGGTACCACGATTGCTAATTTTTGCGTGTCAGTACCAACATTGGTCCAAATTTTTGCAAATTGGACTAAAACGCGTATCTATACGTATTGACGCCCGATCCGACAGGTCGGGCCCACCCATCAGGTGCCACGCTGGCCAATCGGCGCGTGCCCGCGTGCTGACTAGGACGAGCCGGTGCGCTGCTGTCCTAACCGGCCCGGTCGCACCAGCTCCAGTCCGGCCGCACCATTCCCCTCCCCCTCCTCCTCCTCGCTCGAACCCTAGTCCATGGCGTCGGCGATTCCGCCAGTCGGCGGCGAGGGCGTCCACGGCGGCGGCGAGGGCGTCCACGGCGTCGGAGAGATGCCGTTCTGGCCTCCTAGCGGAACGGTTGGCGTCGACGGGGATGGCGGCGACGAGTCCAGCTCCGCGTACTCGACCGACGACGAGGAGTCGATGTTACTCACCATGGAGCAGCGGTTGCTGTTGGCGCATCAGTGGGTGGCGAACCCTAGCAGCAGCCATGAGTTGACGCATGGACTTGGCGGCATGCTGTAAGTACCCTTGTCCTACTCCTCTGATTCATCCAATTGGGCATTTTTAGGGTTTGTTCATCTTCTGCTTTATCTAGTTGGGGATTAGGTTTTATCCAATTGAAGTGACTAGACTAATCTAGTAACATAGTGTATTGCACTCTCAATTTAGTTCAATTACTGTGGCTCTCCAAATTGTTCTGTACTGTCTGGTACTGTAATTTAAGCTGTTTTGTACTTTACTGTTGCTCTCCAAAATTTGCTTTTGTGCTAAATTAGTAAATAATAGACTTACAGGTTACTTTAAATTGTAATGTATTGTACTGTTGCTCTCCAAATTAAGAGTAATTATAATGAATAAATGAAATTTAATTTTTTCTGTAGTTTGGATGAAGACATTTGGCAAGTAAGGATCCATTTTGATGCAAGAGAACCATTGGAGATGAAGCTATGTCGTTCAGATATTACTTATCTGAATTTGGTTGCAGTGATGGAAACCCAAGGATTTAATGCATATGATTGTTTGTTTCACATTGAAAATCCATCTTTAGGAGAGAAAGGGCTGGATTTGGTAGACAGTCATGCAGAATTACAGATGATAAAGAGGAAGATCCAGGACAAATTGGTGCTTAATTTGCTAGTCAGGGCTTGTCCACCCCCTGATACTGATTTTGAGAGGCAGCATTTTGAAAAGCCAGACTTGTCCACTGTGGTGTACCAAGAGCCTGTTGTTTATGATCTGAGTGAGCCTCCTATCTTAGCTGTTGATCAGGAAGGAGTAGTCTTTGAGAGTCAATGTAGCACACATCACCCTGTTGCTCCTGCTGGTGTTTGCACACAAGAAAGCAGAAATGCAACTAACAAGTTGAAAGCAGTTTTGGAAGAAGAAGAAGAGGGATATCAAGGATTTGAGGCTTATGAGGACAGTGATTCCTCTGATGAGGATGGTCAAATTGGAAGTTACCCTAATTACATGGTTGATGAAGAAGATGTAGAGGTGGAAGAGGGAAAGAGGCAGAGAGAGCTAGAAGTACAAGAGGAAGAATCAGATGATGATCAATCAGAAGAGGAAGAAATGCTGCATTATGAGGGTGACACTGAAGTTGAGGACCCATTTGAGGTAGAGGAAGATAGGACTTTTGAACAAGAAGAAGAAACTATAGTTGAACCTGTAAAGAAGAAGCAGAAGCTGCCAGTTAGAAGAGGCCCAACCACTAGGTCACATTGTAGTGAGCTACCAGAGGTTGAACCTGATTTCAGACCATCATCAGATGAAGAAGAGGAGGGGTTGTTGAGGGAGAGTGATGATGATGGTTTTCAGCCACTCTCTTTTGTCCTACAAAAGAAAAGGAAGAGTAGGGCAAAGAAAAGGCCTCCTAGGAAGTGGTACAATGAGAAAATGGAGCAACCACATGAGCAACTGTGTATGAAGTTGTGTTTTAGGGATCAGCATCAATTCAGAGAAGCTTTGTTGAATTTGCACATCACCCAGGCCAGGAATTTCAGGTATCACAGGAATTCAGATCAGAGGATAATTGTTGAGTGTACAGATAAAAAATGCCAGTTCTTAATGGTGGCAGCAGTTATAAAAGGGGAGAAAACATTTGTAATTAAGAAGATGAGACTAGAGCACACTTGCCCTAGTACCACTGAGACCACCAGGGTTAGTGCTAAGTGGCTAGCACAGAAATATGAGCATCTCTTTAGATCTGATATAACTACTGGTATTCAGGCTATAATTGATGCATGCAATGAAAAATATGGTGTAGATGTGCCCAAGTGCATGGCATATAGGGCAAAGAACATAGCTATTGATGCTGTGTTAGGAGATCACGGGAAGCAATATCCTAGGCTTAAAGACTATGCTCAGACTGTCATGGACACAAACCATGGGAGTAGAGTAATAGTCACTACTGTTACTCCAGTACCTAATGCAAAAATATCCCACCCAGGCCCAAGATTCCATGCCATGTTTTTTTGCCTTAATGGAGCAAGGGAGGGGTTTCTCAATGGGTGTAGGCCTTTCATTGGTTAGTTCTTGAACCTTGTGTGAACCATTTACATATTGTAGAGTACTCCATATTGTATCTCACTTGGAAATGTTGATTATGCAGGTGTTGATGGATGCTTCATTAAGCTCACTACAGGTGCTCAACTACTTGCTGCCACTGGTAGAGATGGCAACAACAACATATATCCACTGGCATTTGGCATAGTTGGTCAAGAGGACACTCAGAGTTGGTGTTGGTTTCTACACCAACTGAAAATTTGCCTAGGGGGAGAAGTGGGCAAGTTTGGAACTTATACTATAATGTCAGATAGACAAAAGGTATGTGTTTGCATATTTCATTCTGTTTTGAACAAGTGTTTGCATTAGCTTAGATTTTCAAATTGTTTGTAGCTTAGACTTGTTAAATTGTTTGTGTCAGGGGTTATTGAATGCAGTGAATGCTGTGTTTCCAAGTTGCAACCAAAGATTCTGCCTTAGACATTTATATGCAAATTTCCAAAATGCTGGGTTTAGGGGTGAAGATCTTAAGAAGTGCATGGATAATGCTAGCTATGCCTACAATGAACACAAATTTAATATTGCAATGAATGATCTTAGAGCTGAAAGTGAGGAAGCTTGGGAGTGGCTTACTGCAATACCAAAAAAAACATGGGCAAGGCATGCATTTGACACAAACTGCAAGACTGACTTGGTAGTGAACAACTTGTCAGAGGTGTTCAACAAGTACATTCTAGATGTTAGGAGAAAACCTATAAGGACAATGTGTGATGGGATAAAAGATAAGCAGATGATGAGGTGGCACATGAAGAGAGAGAGTGTAAAGGAAGCAAGATGGGAGATAACACCTCATTACAGTGAGAAGCTAGAGATTGAGAAGGAGAGGGCCAGATACTGCAAGCCAATACAGGCAGGGGTCAACTTATGGCAAGTTACAAGTGGGCAGCAAACACATGCTGTCAACCTGGAACTTGAGACTTGTGGATGCAGGAAGTGGGACCTTAGTGGCATACCTTGCAACGATGCCATCTCTTCAATAAACAAGGCTAAAAGGAAACCAGAGGATTATGTCAGCAAATTCTTCAAGAAAGATTTTTATGCTGCAGCTTATGAACCAATGATCTTTCCTGTGCCTGGTGAGCATGATTGGACAAGGACCCCTGGTCCAGACATAGAACCACCTGCATTCAAAATCAAGAGAGGAAGAAGGAAAGAAAAGAGGATCAAGGGCAAATTTGAAGTACCAAAGCCAAAAGAAACTTCAAGAATGGGGACCATAACATGTGGCAATTGTGGTCTCCAAGGGCATAGGTACACAAACTGTCTTAAACAGTTGAAGCCTGAGCTAGCTTTGAGGAAGAATAAGCATGTGGTAATAATTTTTCACCTTCAAATATACTAATGTTTTCTTTCTTATACATTTCTTTCTAGCATTATTAACTGATTCCTTTTCTTTGCAAGGCTAATCCAAGTACCTCACAGCCAAGAGCTGCTGGTCCTTCTACTGCACCAACAGCAAGACAACCAAGACCTGCTGCTTCTGCTCCTACACCACCATCATCTGGAAGAAGAGGAGCTGGCAGAGGAGCTGGTGCTACTTCTACTACAACACCACCATCTGGCAGAGGAAGAGGAGCTGGCAGAGGAAGAGGAGCTGCTACTTCTACTACAACACCACCATCTGGAAGAGGGAGAGGAGCTGGCATAGGAAGAGGAGCTGCTACTTCTACTACACCACCACCATCTGGAAGAGGAACTGGCAGAGGCAGAGGAAGAGCTGGAAGAGGTGCTCCAATGCCATTCATTGCCCCAAGGCAATATGCTGACATTCCTACCGATGGCACACACACTGGATGGATGTCCTACTTCACTGCTAGCATGGGAGGTGGAGGAGCCATGTAATGTCAAATATTGTGGTGTTATTTTGGTTAAACTTGATGCTTGAGGTGGAGTACTGGTGGAGTACTCTAGTAATGTTGAACTTGATGCTTGTAATGTTGAACTGGATGGATATGTGGTTGAACTTTAGGTGATTATCTGAATGTTGAACTTTAGTTGGTTATCTGAACTTGCTACTGGATGCTGGTAATGAGAGTTGATTGTGACAAATCAGTACCACATTTGCAGATTATTGTGACAAATCAGTACCAATTCTGCTGCTAGCTGTTGCATGTCAGTACCAATATTGGGGCATCACATAACATGCAGTACCACATTTGGGGATTCTGACATGTGGGCAATCCACCTTTCCTACTATTAAAGTGTGACAGCACAAGATCTCACAGGAGTGTGGGGATGAAACTAGGGTTCATCCGCGCAGCCAAGGACAAATCTCAGAGGCGAGGCGCTGACTGGGGCCGGCGGCGGAGAGATGTCGTGGTCGTCCAGTGCCGGGTCCGCTCCCGGATTTCGTCGAGCTGCAGGAAGGAGGGGGGAGGAGTCGCGCTCGCCGGTGCGCTACCGCGAGAACCCAATGGCATACGAGCCTCCGGTGATGTGCCACTGTTCAACTCCGAGGAAGGCTCCAAGATGGATCTCCTGGAGCAGGCAGAACCCTGGTAGGAGGTACTACAGCTGCGTGGATGCTATGGTGAGTGCTGTTTTTTCCCTAATTTTCTTCCTCTTTCTTCTGTGCAATAATTTTTGGCAGCATGGTGAATTTGCTTGTGTATCTTAATAGCACGGTGGCTGTGGATTTGTGCAATGGCATGATGATCCATTGCCCACATTCTGGAGTGAGCTCATTGGGGATCTGCGTGATGAAGTATGGAGGCTTAAAGGTGCAACTGTTGCTAGATCTGAAGATCAATTTCCAATCCTGACTCCAAGTGAAGATGATGGCACAAGGGAGGCCATGTTTCTGTCTCTGTAAACTCAACTCAGAGAGAAGAATGCAGAGATTGCAGGGATTAGGGCCAAATTTCACAATGTGTTGTTTCTTTTCACTATATTTGTGCTTGGCTTAGTTGCAGGCAAGATATTAAGTTAGTTAGTTGCTTCAGTTGTAGCCAAGTTGTAATGGATCAAGTTGTAATGGATCAGTGAAGTTATCTTCTGATGCAATGAGATTTAGTGAGTCTTGTTCCTCTTTTATTGCAATGTACTGTCTGGTTTGCTGCAACATTGTCATAATGTACAATCTACATAATCAGCATAACCATAGCAATACATAACCATACATAATAAGAAACTGATCCATACATAGCAATACATAACCATTGTTCACAATACATAGAGGAGTTCCACTTCAAATGCATAGTTCATCCTTTTCTCACAAAAGGATGAATAGCATAACTACTACATACATACACAGCCATAGTTCACCATTAGTACAAGCATACAGTACACAACATTAGTTCCTAGATGCTAGGTCATTACACAACCATCATTCCCAAAAGGTCAGCAATGCCACTAATCTCATTTCATCTTCTTCACTTCTCCAAGATGGCTTGAATCCCCCTGAACTTCTCCTTCAACTTTTCATTCTGAAACTCTAACTGCCACTTCTCTTCAATATGCTTTTTATTTCCCTTAAGCAGATCAGCAACCTGAAGCTTCAACTCTAGCTTCTCTTGGGTGAGCTTCTCCTGACACTTAGTTAGCTCTGCATTCTTCAGCTCCAAATTCATACTAGCTTCAGTAAGCACTTGCTTCTCTTTCATTTTGTTCAACTTCAAGTTCTGAATGACTGTTGCTTGAGCTCTTGTCAGGTTGAGCAGCACCTCATACTTCTGAGTAAGTTACTGGGTCTCTGCATCTTTCTTTGCCATCTTTGCCTTCATATCATCAGTCAGTTCTTTTCTTACCTCCTGCTGATATGTAATGGCAGACTGCAGATGCCTGAAATCCACCACCTTATCTTCCTGGAAGTTCATCAGCTCATGCACATCTTCGACTAGCTTGTCATAGTTGGCCTCCAGCTTGTTCTTCTCTTCTGTCAGATGGTGGATAGTGAAAGAATTCTCAAGATTGTCATTCACCCTAGCACTTTTGGCATCTTCAACCATTGCCCATAGCTTCAACAATGCATTCTGCATTGTTGGGGGCCACTGGTGATCAACCCATTCAACAAAGCCACAATTGCTACCTTCCTACAAAAACAATAACAACAACAAAATAGTTCATACAACAAGTAATTACACAAAATCACTGCAGTTGCCAAAAAGAATGTCTAAATTTAGCATCAGACCACTAAATTTAACAAGAGGAGCAACCACTTGAGTAGCTGACTGACTAGGTTCAGCCATTGTTCTAATGCTACTCTAACAAGAGGAGCAAAATATACTCATGCTTGACCTAAATAACCTACTCTAACCACTATGAATCAAAATGTTGACACCAAGCAGAGTACTCCAGCAAACAGAGTTCAATATGCCTACAATCCTACAATACATACCGGCTGTGCACATGCTAAAAACCTCCTGCCTGTGTCTGTTCCTTCAAAGGCAACAAGCCTCTCAGATGCCATGCCGTGCTTCTCACATGGAGACATCACATCCAGCTCAAGCCCCTTGTAATCTGGATCTTCAATGGTGAAAGGAACCTGCAGAAGCTCGCACAAAGACAATGGCCAAATCAAAACCTAGCGAAATCAACCAAATCAAGAAATCCCAAATATGAAACCCTAACCCTAACCCTGTACTGACCTCGTTGAGACCGTCTGTGGAGGAAGAATGCATGTACGGGGGGCTAGAATGGCCGTCGCTGCTTTCGTCCTCCAAAACCATGGCGACGGCGGGGCGGTGCGGCGGCCGGCCGGCTGTCGGGACGTGGTCGGCGGCGATGGAGGAAACGAGCGAGGAGGAGGAGGGGGAGGGGAATGGTGCGGCCGGGCTGGAGCTGGTGCGACCGGGCCGGTTAGGACAGCAGCGCACCGGCTCGTCCTAGTCAGCACGCGGGCACGCGCTGATTGGCCAGCGTGGCACCTGACGGGTGGGCCCGACTTGTCGGATCGGGCGTCAATACGTATAAATACGCGTTTTAGTCCAATTTGCAAAAATTTGGACCAATGTTGGTACTGACACGCAAAAATTAGCAATCGTGGTACCAATCTGCATGTGATGCCTGAATTGTGGTACTTCTGTGCAATTAACTCGACGGGGCGCTGTGGGTGTGCATTTTTGTCTAGTTGATTTTTCTGGGTTGGGGAATTTGCAGATCGCCGGTCTATATAGGGACCGAGGGTAACAGAATAATATTCTGTTACCGGTAACAGAATAGTCCAACCCTATATATATCCAGAAACATTTTCCACCTATATATATTAATCGGTAATACCCGGTATTACCCGATATTCACTGAAACCCTTCTGATGACCCCGAAACACTTCTGAAACCTCTCAAACTATTCCGGATATTAATGAAACAATTCCACAAATATATTCTCATTACTCCCATCCTACTAACAGTCAGAAAATCATGATTACCTTAAGCTTGTGACCCCGTAGGTTCAGTAACCATAGACATGACTGAACCCCTTCGTTCAATGACCGATAACGGAACCGTGGACATCCATGTCGGTCCCTATGATTACACGAATGATATTTGAGTGAACATTTGGTTATCATGTGATGTTCCCTTTGCTTTGCGATACTTTACAAAACCCAGTGTGCATCGGTATCCTCTTGAGTCATTACCATGCTCACTATAATGTTGTTCCCGTTACCGGTTTTGTTCTTCTTTCTCGTTGATGTGTTCTGGCATCCCCGTGACGTAGTCACCTATGTCTGGACATACGATGATGGATGCCGTCACACCTAAAGGGCCCTAAGAATATCTCTCTATCGTCGGAGGAGAAAATCCCACTCTCGAGTTGTTCAGTAACTTGTCAAACTTTCCGGTGAGCCTGAAAGTTGTCTTTATGATCACCTTGTTACAGATAATGTTTGAGCAACCCCAAAGCCCACCGTCCGGTATGAAGTGAGCGAGACATCGCATGGTCTAAGGAACAAAAACACATGCTAACACTTTGTGTTATAACATATGATTTTTGCGATATGATCACATAATATAACAGACAAGTATTGGGTCGATTCAATATGATCGTTCTTCTAACGTCACACCCTCAATGTTATTTTAGGACTATCGTTACACTTAACGATAACCTAAGATCCAGAAAACATGATCACCAACAACACTTGAGACGGTCTTAGGGGCGAGACTGGGAACCTATTGTTTACCGTTTATCATTTCACACGTGCATATGAGTTTTCCACTGAATCACATATTCTAGGATCATAGCAGTTATAGCATGAAATATAAACTCTTAATTATGAATAACGAAAATATAATAATGTAATATCATTGCCTCTAGAGCATATTTCCAACAGTCTCCCACTTGCACTAGAGTCAATAATTTAGCTGCATGGTTTTACAAACACCTATGGGTATTCTGGTGCTGCTCATTCCTTACCTATGGTAGAGCCTTTTGTCATTTGTTTTGACATATTCAAAACTCAGTAATATTTGTGTCAGTCTTGTCTGTTTACAGGATCTCAATCCATCTTGCTTTAAGCTATAACATTTTATTCAAAATAAAATATTATTTAGACTCATTGCACTTAGAATCATATTTCGGATTCACCCATTTATATCAAGATTATTCTTACCTGGACATCTTCATAATATAATGCTTATGGGTTTGTTACAACTTTTGCAATACCGAATTATACCAAGAAATTTCTTGATTGTCCATATTCTCACTATATTGTTAATGGGGTTCTTTACAACTTTTGTAACATCCAGTTTTATCAAGACATTTCTTGATTATTGGATCTACCCTTTTATATCAAGACTCTTCTTGATTTAGACAACACTGAAACATCTAATGTTTTCAAAACATAAATTATCAATACAGAATAATCAATATTGTTCATAAAATAATCTTATTATAGCCCTAATTATATCAATCATGAAGTTGATATTCATATATTCTCAATAATGAATTTTTAACTTCATATGCTCAAAATAATACATTTAGTCTTTTGAGATTCATGATATCTGTTACTAACATTTAGTAAAAATCTTGGCCCTTTCATATATTATAACTATCAAGATGAATTTCTTTCATCTACTCATGCTCATTAATAGATAAGCATCAAGTTATGTGACACTGAGAGAAACAATTTCTCTATTTAAACATTTTACCTTTGTCAAAATATATAAACTTTTAAGCTCAATCAGACATATTGATCTATCTTTATAGATTCTTTTATGCCCAATATTTTGCCTTGCTATTTGATGAACACGTGTTTCAATAACATTTTATTTTCGCTAAGAAACTATATTATTTCCAATTCATAATATGTCATAAACATATGAGATCAGAAATACTATATAGCTCCCACTGAGCTATGTATATACACAAGGTTTCTTTGATAAGATTAAAATCTCAATATCAGCTCACTCGTTATAATCTTCAAAACCCTTTTTGAAGTTTGCACTTTTGCCCCATGTATCATTCCTACATCCTTCCTTTTAGGAAACTTAGTTTTAATATCCACTTTTCTCAAAACTCTTTGAAGTATCAACCAAGTTCAAACTTGTCAACTATGATAAAGTTCTAAACTAAATTATATTTTTATTTTGGTGTGCATGGCTATGAGACATTCCTTTGAGCTGGGCACCGCTATTGTTTCCTTGCAGTGTGCTAGTCATCTTCTTTCAAAGATGAATATCTCACTGCAAAATTTCAAACAATATTCCTGATTTGTATACACATGTTACATGCTTTAGAATTTCTACATCCAATGTAGTTTTGGAGACAATCTATCGGAACAATTTCTGATTTGTTAATTCTGCTTATCACCGTCATGGATTCCATAATTCTTTCTAAGCTGTAATATCCTCCCACTTATCTTTTTGACAAGAAAACCTTTCCCGAAAAAGTGTGCATCTGTCTCAAACATTTTGCCTTTTGAACATTCCAATGGAAGGAACTCAAATCATTTCTTTGAGATATCCTACAACTTATCTGGTTCATAATTTCCATAACTCTTATGGTTTCATTAACCATACTAATTTGTGATGCTCTTGTTTAGTTTATATCTTTGCTATTTCAATTTATACCCCAAAGTATAAAAGCAGATCGGTAATAAATAATTCCATAATTATTTGCGTGTTTTTGCTAAACTTATGACTCAGATAATTTTCTTCAATCTTGAAGAATTACTTTATCTCTTGTCATAATGATCCTTATCTTCATAAAATATCTGAAGTCTTCAAATATATTCTGAAATTCCTTTGAACTATCCAAATATTTTAGATTTTATAAGTAAATCATATTGACCTGATTTTAATGAAGTATTATTATTCATTGTGCCCTGGCTTGTTTATCAGACTTCATTCATCACTATGTATTCTTTTATTTGATTTCTTATTCAAGAGATCTCAATACTTCATCTATATGAAGTTTATTTCCCTGATTAAAGCCAAGCAATGATTCAGTCTTCTCAAGACGTTTAGCATTAATGTTAAAATTTTCAAATCAAGATCCATTGAATACACCATCAAAAATTTGCGGCAAATCCAAATATATCCTTATAATCACTTTAACAACTATTGTTCAAAATATTATAAGAACATATGTCGCATAATCCAAAATATAATGTCTTATACAACTCTAGAACGCAATAACTATTATTTGATCCTAAGATGGATCTTGAAGATAAACTAAAGCCATGATTCCATCAGTCCTGAGTAGCAATCCCATCACCATCCTTGACTAGCATCACATATTTTATTTCTTCTCAACTTGTGAGCTTTCTACAGTCCCTGCATCAGATTGCAAATGAGAGCAATCGGTAAGTATCAAATACTTGTAACTTATAGAAACAAGATAAATAACATTAACTTTGTATAACATTTATACCTTTATTGGAAGAACCATTCTTCTTGTGTGCCAGATAGTTCTTGTAATTCCGCTTCCAGTGACCCTTCTGTTTGAAGTAGAAACATTCAGTCTCTTTAGAGGTTCTTCCCTTGTTCTTCTTCTGAGAGACGGTCTTACCGGCACCAGTAGATTTCTTCTTGGACTTGCCCTTCCTTTTGAAACTAGTAGTTTTGTTGACCATCAACACATCTTTGTTATTCTGCATTCCAGCTTCCGCAGTTTTGAGCATAGCAAACAACTTGTTTGCACTTTTCTCCATCCCATTCATGTTGTAATTCATTATAAAACCATCGTGAGATGGGGGGAGTGAAGCAAGCACAATATCTATACCGAGTGTAGGTAGAATTCCAAATTCCAGTGAAGCAAGTCTATCAACATAGCTAGCAAGCTTCACTATATGCTCACTCATTGAGGGAACCCTCTTTCATCTTGCATTCGATCAGGGCCTTGGTTAATTCAAACCATTCGGTCCTTGCCTATTTCTTGTACAAAACTTCTAGTGACCCAATTATAAATTGAGTGGTAGAAACACTTCTGTAGTTCAGGATCCATGCAAGTTAACATGAGACACTCGACTGCCTCATAGTCATCACTACGAGTAGTATAAAGCAACAACTTCTTCCAGTGATGCATCTTTTGAGGGAGCATCACCTAGGGGTTGATCCAGCACATACTCCTTCTTAGCACTCCTGAGAACAAATCTCAGGCTGCAGATCCAATTCGCATAGTTTCCACCATTTGCAACCAACTTTTCTTTCTCAAGCATAGGGGCTAAGTTGAACATATTGCGAGCCATTTAATCTACAATGATAAACACAAACAATTTTAGACATAATTCATAATTAATATTGCACTAGTTTCTTAAAAGAAGTTTAAATATTATAGTGCACTCCCACTCAAATTAATATCTCTCATAATTAATTGTGAGTGATTCAAGATCCAAGTCTAGTTCTCAGCCATTGATGTGAACATCACTGATGACGAGAAATTTTGACCGGTGGGCAAACTTTTGCCGATCATATCTCCATATGACTCTTGTTCATCATTTGATGCTTTGTGCTTCGAGCTCAAAACGATTCTGATAGAACTTCAAGACAACCGAGTGTTATCTGCATACATGGTCTGACCATCCCCGTCTTACACTTCATGTCCCGTTTGTACTCATGTGGACATGACGCACTTCGGAATGCTGCGTGTTATAGACGGTTGCAACACTGGGAAGAGCACCTTTTATCTTGATATTTATTGTGAGAGATTACCCTAATAATTGACTATTGCACAATCCAAGGATGCAAACAATAAAGGGATAAAAATCTCAGGCAATTCATAAGAGCATGACATGGTATCGCCCTGGGCCCCGGGAGTTCTCCATGATCGTCTTCATCTCCAGTTGAAGCGACGTGACGGCCAATATTTCATTGCCGTGGCAACCTTTTCAAAAATGTTGTCGTGGCGGCAATCTCAGAAAACATTGTCGTGGCGACCGTTTCAGAAAACGTTGACATGGCACCAAAATCTGAAATTCCATCATGGCACGAAATTATAGCTCCTCGTCCCGCACCTTGGTACACCTTCTCCTCATCGGGGAATTCCGTGTATGTCTTTGCCACCGTCACCTATAATCGATCTCTATGATATTTACATTAAGGTGGCAATCTCGTGGCTCCAACCATCATGCCATGACGTGCAAGCCACTTAACATTACAACATATAACCATCTCATACATAAACTCATTATCACAACGAAGGCTATACCACATCATATGCAAACCCTGCAAAACCAAGTTAGATGTCTTCTAATCGGTTTGGCAAATTTTAATTACGTGGCTTCTAGGGTTTACGGATAAACCTGGCTACCTACATGCACACCATAAAGTGATAATCCTTGTTGCTAGATTAACTTTTGGGGTGTGTGTGAAAGAAGAGACTTAATTAAAAATCTCG
This sequence comes from Triticum aestivum, assembly GCF_018294505.1. NCBI lineage: Eukaryota > Viridiplantae > Streptophyta > Magnoliopsida > Poales > Poaceae > Triticum > Triticum aestivum. The sequence goes on from NC_057804.1 coordinate 450,486,268, forward strand.
TTCCCCCACACTAAACTTTGTCTAATATGCGTGACCCCCTAGAAGATCATCCATCTTCATCGCCCTCTTGCGTACGCGACGGTTCACTATTCTTGACTATGGTGAAGCCCAAGGAACTGTTAGCAGATTGTCGACAGCCAGAGCTGAGTGATTGTCAGAACCTTGTAGAAAGCAACACCATGCCGTCAATGAACTGAACTGAAGCAACACTCGAGGGAAGCATAGCAAGAACATCACTCTCACATCCACATGTTATCTAGATTGCAACCTGCATCTACTCATGGAACCGCTCATGATGGCACTGTTGGGAAACGTAGTAGAAAACAAAAATTTCACCCTATGATCACCCAGGAATAATATGAAGATGCATAACGGGTTGTGACGAACAATCGTTACCGACTCCAGGAGTGCAGCGGAAGTAGACGAGTCGGTGTAGATCGTACTTGGAGTCCCTCGAACATCGATGACGATCCTGCAAACCACCCGCGAACGATCCCTCGAACGGAAGACCGAGAGCACGGTCTCTCTAGTTGGTTGCAAGCATACAATCTTCACGATCCGGCAGCGCTTCTCCGTCCAGAGCTAATCATCACCGAAGAATTAGAGGAGGGAGATTAGAACCACACGGGGCTTCAAATTATGAGGATTAGAGGTGGCTAGGGCTAGCTCTAATTAGTCAACTAGGACCAACAAGAACTAAAACTAGATCAACTAGAGGAGGCTCCAAAACTTGTGTACCACTAGGGTGGAAATCCTCTAGTATATATAGGATTGGGGGGCAGAGGGAGCTGCCACCAAGGGGGAAGTGCCCCCTTGGGGTGCCGGCCAAGGGAGGGGGAGTAGTACTTCCCCTCCAAGTAGGATCTGACCCCCCTATAGGAAAGGGGGGCGCCTCCCTTGTTGGGCCCTTCTGGCCCAACTCCTTCTCCGCCTCTTGGCCTTATTTGGCCTGTTGGAATTAAATTAATATAGTTTTGTTCTAAACATTTTCAAAGCATTATATATATCATTTAATATCTCCAAAAACATTATCCACATATATATATTAATCGGTAATACCCGGTATTACTCGATATTCACCGAACCCTTCCGGTGACCCCGAAACACTTTCGGAACCTCTCGAAACTATTCTGGATATTAATGAAACAATTACACAAATATATTATCATTACTCATGTCCTATTAACACTCAGCAGATCGTGATTACCTTAAGCTTGTGACCCCGTAGGTTTGGTAAACCATAGACATGACTGAACCCCTTTGTTCAATGACCGATAGCGGAACCGTGGACATCCATATCGGTCCCTATGATTACACGAATGATATTTGAGTGAACCTTTGGTTATAACATGATGTTCCCTTTGCTTCGCGGTACATTATAAAACCCGGTCTGCATCAGTATCCTCTTGAGTCATCGCCATGCTCACTATACCGTTGTTCCCGTTACCGGTTTTGTTCTTCTTTCTCGTTGATGTGTTTCGGCATCCCCGTGACGTGGTCACCTGTGTCTTTCCAGACGATGATGGATGCCGTCACATGGAGAGGGCCCTAAGAATATCTCTCCATCGTCGGAGGAGCAAATCTCACTCTTGAGCTGACCAGTAACTTGTTAAACTTTCGGTGAGCCTGAAAGTTGTCATTATGATCACCTTGTTACATATGACGTTTGAGCAACCCCAAAGCCCACCGTCCGGTATGAAGTGACCGAGACACTCTCATGATCCGAGGAACAAAAACACATGCTAACACTTCGTGTTATAACATATGATTTTAGATGATATGATCACATAGTATAACATAAAGTACTGGGTCGATTCAATATGATCTTTCTTCTAACGTCATACCGTCAATGTTGTTTTAGGACTATCGTTACACTTAATGATATCCTAAAATGTGGAAAACATGATCACCAACAACCTTGAGCTGGTTTTAGAGGTGAGACTAGGAACCTATTGTTTACCGTTTATCCTTTCACACGTGCATATGAGTTTTTCACTGAATTGCATATTCTAGGATCATAACAGTATAGCATGAAATATAAACTCTTAATTATGAATAACAGAAATATAATAATACAATATTATTAGGACATATTTCCAACAACAGCTCCCTCGCCGATGGATCCGGAGCCACCGCCACCGCCGCTCTACCCGCGAGAGAGAGGAGAGAGATAGACAACTAGGGATGGGAGTGAGGGTCGTCCCAATCGCTTTGAACACGGCCATTAACGGTCATTTGTGCCTCGCCGTCACCGTTGTCGGCCATGAGTGATCAGCCACGTCAAAACGCTCTCAGAAAATGAATCAGTGTTAAAATTGTGTCGCGGTGCAAAGTGTCACATTTTGAGAAGTGGTGGTTTTTTACCGAAAAAGGCTTTCGCCCCGCTTTATATATAAAGCACCGTTCAACATCACCCAGTACAAACTTGCGTCCACACAACACACGCGCACACACACCCAAGGCAAGATACATAGGCGCTGAGTGTGGCAACACCATCCCAAACACTACATGAAGAGGTGAAACCACATATGACGAACCGTGGGCTCCAAGGCGACGCCTTCATGAAGGGGACAACACCAGGGCGCCGCCGCCGCCCGATCCGAGGATCAGAGTTTCCCCCGGAGCAACACAAAGGGCAATGAGAGCCGCGACGATGCCTTCAAGAAGGGAACAAGTCCGCCACCGCTGGTCCATCCGAAGAAAGAGAAGGTTTTCACCCCGACCACCATTCACCGCCGCCGAACGCCACACCCCGGCTACCACGCCGCCCACACGGCCATGGCAACTGGGCAACACCAAGCCACGGGCTCTGCCCAAGAGCCCCGCGGAGCCACCATCAGGGCCGCCACCCCGACATCCAAGACCTTGACACCTCCTCACACGAGATCAGCCTCTACCCCGACCAAAGACACGAGCGGAAAGGACATGCCTTTCATACCCGCGGGATGCCCCCAATGCCAAGACCCAATAGGCTGGCCGAGGCTGGCCTCCATCACCCCATCCTCGGCACCGGGCGCGAGACGAGCTCGGTCCTACTGCCTGGCACGAGACGAGCATGGTCCTGCTCCCGGGCGCGAGACTGGCTCGGTCCTGCTGCCGAGCACGAGACAAGGTTAGTCTTGCTGCCAAGCGTAAGACAAGCTCGGTCCTGCTGTCGTGTGCGAGACGAGTGATGGACCGTCACTGGGGGAGGGCCAACCATCGATGAACATAGCGGACGGATGCCCGAAGAGAAGGGTTGAAGGTCCAGACAGGCCGCACACTGACGGGCCGACGCGGGATAAGTCCAGCCGCTGCCGTGAACGACCCGCACCATCACCATGAGCCACCACCACGAGGAGGAGACGATTATGGCAAACCACCACCGCGCCGCCACCACCACCTACCAATGCAGGGCGGCCGCCCACGGCCCAAGCCGCCCACGGCCCGCGCCGTCACACGGCGGAGCAAGCAAGCCAGCCGACCCCGCCCGCCTGGACGTGCACCAACTGCTGCCACGTCTCCATGGCCCTACTGGCCACAACCCTCGTCGCCGGACGGGCCTCCAGCGCCAGATCCGGCCGGATCAGACTGGGACCGCCCCGCACGAACTGGTCGAAGGACGAAACTCCGCCTCCACCGCACAGCCGCCGCGGCACCGACGAGCGCCCGCGCCACCAGCGTCGTGACCCGCAGCCCCGCTGCCGCGCCCTGCACATAGCGTCGCGCCCCCGCTGGATCCGCAGCACCCCGCGCCGCCGAAGACAGACGGGGAGGAGAGAGCCCCCGCCACCACCCAGGCCAACCAGGCTTCGCCCGGCGGCCCACGCGGGTGGCGGCGAGGAGGGCGGAGAAGGGCGGAGTCGAGGGGGCCGGGGAAGACGAGGCCCGCCTGGCCGCCACGGGGTGGCGGCGCGGACGAGTGGGAGGGCGGAGTCGCGAGAGCTAACCTCTCCGATTTTCCTCCCAGATTTCTTTTTCGCAGCTATGACGCTAATGTTGTGGTTTTGTGCATTTTACTCATACTCTGAGGCTGGGGTAATCCTCCTTTTCTAAAAGGGTCCCGATAACTGCCACACGTGTGGCCTGGGTAGGAACCCTCCCGCACGCCTCGTGTGGCATGGACAGGAACCCGCCCGCACGACCACGTCCGGGCGCGCAATTGCATAGCCCGCACGTCCGGTGTGTGGCAACCCCGCCCGCACGACCCTGTCCGGTCTAGATGACCCCGCTGCCCGCACGACCCAGCCATTCTCGGCCACTGATCGATCCCCACTCTCGATTGCCGCCATCATCCCCCACCTCTCGAACCCCTACCTCCGTCGCCAGCCTTCTCTGGTTGCCATGGCAACCAGAGCAGATCTGTAGGGCCTTCCCACCGCAAACCACAACCCAACCCTCCCCCCACCCCCAGCCCCCCACTCCAACCCCGCCCTCCAAAGACGATTAGCTAAAAGCAGGTGAAATCTCCCGATCTCATACTGCTTCTCATCCTTCTTCTAGGCAGAAAATTGCAAATTTACAGATGAAGGTGGCGACTGGATCCATGCTATAGGGGTAAAACACTACATGGTTCGGTGTATCTTCGCATTTGCCAAGCAGAATACACCAGATCTGCCATGTACTATGCTTGAGATTAACTTAAGTTCCTAGTTTGATTGATGCAAGTAGTTGGTTATGAAATGGATGAGTAGGAATCCCTAAAAAAAGGAGAGGAATGACAAATTTGGAATAAAGGGTGTGGGAAAAATTCATTGCCACTTGTGTATAATGTCAGTTGCCACCTTTCGTTTCCAGTAACTGCCACCAAGTTGACATGTTGCTTGCCATCCTATTGTAGTGGTTGTTGCCATCTAATTGAACGGATAGCTAGCACCCAAAATTTTACAAAAAAGAGTGTCCATGTGCATGTCCTACTTGCTGCGATGTGTTGGTTGCCTATGCATGAAAATGTGATAACACTGACATGTTATCTTCTATGTGCAAGCAGCGGAAAGAATGACTCACGAAGATGGCGCTGATACTTGGGGTTCTCAAAGGCCAGAAACGCCCCCATGGGATGCATCAGAGTACAGTCAACTCATTTCTGCCGGGTCGTTGCTGCCACTACTAGAACAGTATGCAGGCATTGGTATGATGCGTGATTACAAAAGAAAAGAATAGTTGCCATGTTCGCAACGTTGAAGATGACATTCTACTTATGTCGTACACTGTCATTTTTTGCAGGTTCTTATGACCAAAACACAATCAGGGGGCCTCCGTGGCAAGTTCAGTCACAGGGCGCTAACACTGACAAATTTACGGGCAACCAACTTCAACTAGCTAATATGGCTAATCAAGGTAACGCATACGAAAAAGAACACATACTGGTCTGGACATGAAAAATAAACTTGCAAAACTCACGAGTTATGACGGGTGAAAATGCAGAGCCTTCATGCAGCACGTGGCATCAAGCAGCACTCATGTACCTGCCATCAACATCATACACAGGTGAGTCCATAAAAAAGTGAAGTTGCGGATGGTGAATTAGCAGGAGGAGCATAGTTGACAACTGCAGTTGCCATGACTGGACAACTGCAATTGCCATGGAAAAATAACTGCAGTTGTCATCCCTGGACAACTGTTGTTGCCCTCCGTGGACAACTGCAGTTGCCACGGAGGAACAACTGCAGTTGCCATACCAGGGCAACTGCAGTTGCCATGCCGGGACAACTGCAATTGCCATACCAGGGCAACTGCAGTTGCCATGCTAGCACAAACTACATTTGCCATGTATTGGCCAACTACTACGATGCTTACAGGTTATTATGGTGGTGGTAACCCGGCAAACGTCTTGTGGCAAGCTTCACAGATTGCAGATAGAGCACGTCAATTTGGTGTCACAGACCACACAAGATGGCCACATGCAGCACAACAAGGTAAGTAAAAAATTGAACCACAAAAGAGCACTACATTTGTTTTTGTGGCAAAAAAATAGCACGTGACGAAAAAGAAGATTTGTAGCAGTGATGGTGGACAAAACCAAGCATAAAACGCTAACAAGTGGTTGTGTGTAATGAGTCATGTATTGTCTTTGAAAATTTGCCAACTGCTAAAAGCATGTGTGCAGCACTAATGGTTGATCGCATTTTCCTAGTGAGAGCAGGTTTAGAATGCAATAGTTTTGATGTCAGAACATAGTGGTTGCCATGTGTTGGTAGCAGTATTTGCCATATATGCAGGACTGCAGCTACCATGCATATAGAACCCAAGTTTTCGTACTAAAAAGGAGCTGGTTGTCATGCATTGGTAAAGAAATAGTTGCCATGTTTTTTGGACTGTAGCTGCCATGACTGGACAACTACAGTTTCCGTGCATGTCCACACGCAGACTCACGGCTTGTTGTTTGAATGATGTAATGCCAAATCACTTGAAGTTGATGTGCTCCATTACGATAAACATGTTATTCAAGCAAAATCTTACGCTCGTACCTGTTTTTTCTATTACAGGGCCTACAACTACAGTGAACAGCGGCGCGGGGACATCTACTGCGGGGAGCTCTGAGCGCATGGAAGACGCGTTCCACCAGCCATCCGATAATCATGCCGCGATCAATGCCGAGTCAGAGTCGGAAATGGCAATCATTCCAGCAATTCCGACAGGCACCCCTTTGAACCCAAGCACTGGCAACACTCAAGTAGATGAAACTGCCGCCGATACTGAAGTGAATGATGAAACTGACGACGAGGCACAAGGGGATGAAGATGGTGGGCAATCAGAGATCGTGGTACCTCAGCCACCGTACATTGGACAAAGATTTGAATCGTTTACAGAAGCAAAGGAATTCTACCAGACATATGCAAAGTTCCATGGGTTTGCCTTCAACACCAAATACCATAGGAAAATTAAGAAAACTAACGAGTACAACAGAGGTGAGATGAGGTGCCACAAGGCACGAAGGAACAAGAAGGGGAAAGGTGTTGTGCCTGTCGTTCCAGAACGAAAGAGAGGTATCATTCTCAAGACGGGGTGCCCTGTCCGGTGTAAGCTAAACGTAGATGGAACATAGTATGTGGTCAGTGAATATTTTGACGAGCACAACCACAAACTCATAAAGAAGTTTGACCTGGTAAAATTTCTGACCGCCCACAGAGGATTCACCCCTGTCGAAAGGTAATTCGTAAAGCTGCTACATGATTGTAATGTCGGTCCATCAAGAATGGTCCAGATACTATCACTCATCCATAGCAAAAAGGGGACTCTAAGTAGCATGCCCTACATACCAGCTGACGTCACAAACCTACAGGCAAAGTACCGTAGAGAGAGTAAGTTGGCTGACATAGAGGCCACAATGGCCTACTTCGATGAGAAAGCGAAGGAAGATCCAGATTTCTTCTACAGGATAAGGTTGGACGATGAGGACCGTGTCAGGAACATGTATTGGGTGGATGGTGCTGCAAGGAGAGCCTACAAATATTTCCGAGATTGCATTTCATTCGACGCGACGTATCTCACTAATATGTACAAGATGCCATGCGCTCCGTTCATAGGAATAAATAACCACAATCAGTCGTTGCAGTTCGGCTGCGGGCTCGTTCGGAACAAAGACACAGATGCGTACGTTTGGCTGTTCAAGACCTTCTTGGAGTGCATGGATGGACTTGCTCCGATGAACATAATAATAGACCAGGATTTCAGCATGCGTGCAGGAATAGAGGAGGTCTTTCCGTTGGTAGTGCACAGGCACTGCAGGTGGCACATTATAAAGAAGGCCGAGGAGACGCTAGGACCGTTCTTTGCTGACCATCCAGAGTTGCACAAGGCATTCGAGCTGTGCGTGGACCACAACTTGATGGTGGAGGAGTTTGAAAGGAGATGGATGGCCATGATTGAAACATATCAAGTCCAAGACAATGAGACTCTTGCTAGCCTGTGGGAGAAGCGAATGTACTGGGTGCCGGCCTACTTCATGCAGTGCTTCTTCCCCTTTCTGCAGACTACGCAGCACAGCGAGGGGTTCAATGCTGTTTTGAAGTGGTACGTGAGCCCTGGCAACTCATTGCTACAATTTGCCAAGCAGTACACAGCTTTGCAACAAAAAATTCTGGGATCTGAGCTACAGCAAGAAGCGACCACCGCCCTAAAGCAGCCAAAATTGCTAACGTATTTACCAATGGAGAGGCAAATGAGCAAGATATACACCAACAAGATCTTTAACAAGTAAGTCAGTTGCGTCACAGTCTTATTTGCGCAAAAGCACTAAGGAAGTTGATAAGCACATTTCATATATATAATTTTGGCACACAAACACACCATTTATTGTGATCCGACGATCCATTCTTGTTGTGAACTATGATATATTTGAATGAAAATCATATAAAAGATCATTTACTCGTCATTTGATTATTTTGCAGAAAAGTGCGCAAAGGCACTATAATCTTCAAGATTTAGACGAATTGGCCATTGAGAAGAGAGAAGGGCAGGAAAGAGGTGAAGAAAGGGACCTGAGCATGAAGGAAAGAAGAAACCGGGGGGCCAAAACTAAAGATGGAGGGGATCGACTTGGGAAGAAAGAAGGAAAGGAGGAGGGCCAAATTGCAATATGGGCTGATCAACCGTGGGGTCAAAATCCCTAGATGCCTTCATCCCCAAATCGGGCCTGGCACATCTCTCTCTCCCTCACCCTTCCTTCTCCAACTCCGGCCGCCGCCACGGCCAGGCCGGCGTGGTGGTGCGCCAGCAGCCTCCATCCACTACACCAACAGCACCCAGTACCACCATCACCTCCATCCACCAGCGCCACACCACCCATCCACCTCTCCCTGCTGCTTCCCCTTGCTACTCACACCCTGGACCAGCCATTGGGGTCGCCGGCGTCTGATCCCCCGCGCGCCATCAACTCCTCCCCACACCTCCACTAGCTCCACCACGCCATCTCCACCACCCACCACACGCCACCAAATCCATCCACCATCGGCACCATCTGCAGCCACTGCTGCACCTCGTGCGCCCGACTAGACAAGAGGGTCACGGGCGTCTGGTCCTCCGCGTGAGCGCTCGCGTGCTGCTGATCTTCTTCTCCTTCCCCGCTGCTGCTTCTTCCCTTCACGATACTGCTGCTGCCTTTCTTGCGTTCATGTTGCTGCTCCTCTGAAATTTTACCTGCTGCTGCTGTTGCCCCATCTCTGCTCCTCCTCCTCTTAAAACTGTTGCTGCTCTTCTTTCCCACGTTCCCGCTCTGCACTCTGCTTCTCACCTCCGTTGCTGCTGTCTCTCTTCTAAACCTCTGCTACTGTTTAGCTCTGAACCATCTCTGTTGTTTTTCTTCTTTACAAAACCAAACCTACTGTTGTTCTGTGTGTGTGTGAGCCTGTGTGCATGTGTATTCAGTGAACTTTTAGTGTTGAGACTTATTCAATTGTAAACTGCTTTGCGCTATTTCAATATATGTGATTCATCTGTCAAGTAGCCGTCTGTTACATTCAGTTTACTTGTTCTGAATCTTATTCTAAAATTTCTCTCTATTGTAGTCAGCTGATTTGTCATTTAATTTTCAGTCTCTGTGTAGCTATGTACCTGTGATATAAGTGTTTGTAATGTGACCCATATCCATTCTGCTATATGTGTTCACGTCTTGTTGTTCTCTTTGTGTTACTGTTTTAGTTTCTCATGCAAATAAAAATAATACCAAAAATACAGTGATGATAATCTGAACCTCCCTATGCTATTTTGCATTTTCTTTTGTGACAATCATTGATAGTTTAGGTTTATTTTCTGTTTCCATCTCCCAATATAGTGTCACCTAGCTTTAGCCGAGCGTAGCCGCTGATCGCCTAGTCCCTGTGGAGAACACGACACTCGCAGTTTGGGCGTAAAAACCCCACTGTACCTACAAATGATCATTTTGGCGCCGTTGCCGGGGATTAGCGTCAAGCGTTTGTGTGAGGCTTTAGACTAGGTTTAGCTTGTTTCCTTTTTGTGCTTTATATATTTGTGATATATCTCTAGCCACTAACCCCTGTTCTAGTTAGTATCTTTTTGTCTTCTTTTCCTTTTTGCAGGTTGGATTATCCTCTCGGTTATGGCTTACTATTCAGATCATCAGGCTTATGCGAGCAACACTACAAACAGCATGGAAAGTGTTCAAGAACTGATAGGTAAGATTTCCCATCGATTAGATGATTTAGCTCGGCAGCGAGAACGAGTTTTTGAGGATAGGCCTAGTTCTTACGATCCTTATTCCAGAGGCCATCCTTATGTTGCTCCTACTTGCCATATTTGTGGATTTCAGGGCCATTCACCCGCTGAATGTCAGCGTGGTTACTCTCACCCTCCCGATTGTTATGGCATGAGCTTCGCCCCACAGCCTAGCTCATACCAAAACAATTACACACATGGGTGGCCTGAAAACCAGAATATGTCATATAGGCGCAACAACCCTGAGATCTCATTGTTTGCCTCTAGTTATCCATTGCAGGGATTCAGGTACAATGAGGAGAACCACAACTATGCTCCACAACAAATTTATTCAGCTCCTACTCATATACCTCAACACCAGGACATGTTGCCAATGGAGTTAAATGGTCCTCCATTTGGTCAACCAACATCTTCAACACAAGTGCCCACACAAGATGACTTCGATGACATAGACAAGCTCGCACTTTTGAGTCTCGAGTTCACTTGGAGTGCCGAGGATGATCCTATTAGGAAGGTTATACTAGATGAAATGAAGAAGATCAAGAGTGGAAAAGAGCTAGTGGAAGAAGTAAGGAAGATTGAGAAGAACATCAACGCTGGTAGCACTATTTCTTCATAGTTTGAGCTGAGTGTTGCTGGGATATCCCTTGATACATGTGAGGTTCCAACACCGTCACATCCAGCTGAGCAAGATAGCGAGAGTCCAGAGGAAGAGATACCTCAGATTGAAGAAGATGTAGTCGAAGCCAAGGCACAAGATGATCCAGAGCTCGAACAACAAAGTGATCAAGTTGAAAACTCATCATCTATTACTCTTGAAGAAGCAAAAGAAGTTGATGTGATTGAAGATGAAGAACCAGAAACGCATTTGCCCATCGTCATACAGGATCGTGATTTAGCAGGTTTATCCAATCCTCTTGATGACATGCTTCCTTATGAGATCTTTGCTGCTACTTTTCATTGTGTTATACCATCAATTAAGCTAGACTTGAAAAATTATTTGCTTGGACATGATCATACATACATTGTTGGTGGCATTGCTCTCATTCCTGATGATGACACTTATTTTCCTTATGCTAGTCCTATGCTTAATGAAACATATTATTCCCATGCTAGTCTTGAGCTTAATGATAAATTTCATCCTCATGTTAGTGTCGACCTTGCTGATTTCTACCATCCTAAACATGTGTTTTATAGCTATGCTTATGTAATTGGATATTCGATTGATGACTTGGAGGGTATTATCCCTACCACTTGCATTGTCTCTTTCGTTGAGTGCTCTTTCAGGTTTTTGCTTGTGCACTATCCATTACATGCTGACCAGGTTCGAGGTGACATTCCTTGGGACCCTGGTGAGCTCAGAGCATGGGGATGAGGAGAAGCGAGGGGGCACACACGAGGAAGGGAGAAGCTGGAGCAGGCATGAGGATAGAGAAGGAAAGGAGAAGAGTTGCAGTTTAGAGAGTGTCGAGCGAGTGCTACGTGATCAAAGCCCGGTGAGATGTTTCATGACCCATTCTGAATATCATAAATACATGCTGAATGATATTGCTAGTTGGGTTGCTTGAGCTAGTTATTACTTGTTGTCAAGCTGAAATTCACCTTTGGCATTGTGCTTGATGTGAATTTGTGAACTTGATTTCTGAATGCCTTGTAAACTAGTGATCTACAACATGCATGCTTTGCTGAAATTTGTGGAAGTTATTAGTTTTGAGTGCTCAAATCCCTAGTACACTAGAAAACTTAATCATTGTTTGCTTTTACCTCGATACACCTAGATCACCATGTTTAGATGCTGAATTTGTGCCAAGTGTCTTCCCATTGAGAGCAATCACCTAACCACTATGGATTAGCATGCTATGTTCCCTGGATTGGTAGCATGTGAACCATACATGGAGAAGTGATGATTCCTGTTTTTGTTCTTATGCGTTGTTCATTTAAGATAAGTAATAATGAATAAATAAGTCTGGCTACCTACAGTAGCATGTCATGTTCCCGGGATCGGTGGCATGTGAAATCAGGTTAGCTTGGGCAGTAATTAATAATAATAATAGTAATTGTCGAACCAGGTGTATACAATGTTCTCTGGATCGGTGGTATGTTTCTTTGGGGAGACAAACAAAAAAACTAATAATTAGTCAAGCCAGGTGTATACCATGTTCTCGGGATCGGTGGTATGTTCCTTTGGTGAGACTGAAAATATTATCATTACTTCCTTCAAATTTAATAAGTGGTTCAACCACAATGTTATATTTCCGCAAATAAGTGATTTAATTCAAGTTCCTTTTGTTCTCAGGATCATGCTCTCTTTAGGAACCTTTTTCCATGGTCAACATTTGAACTTGCTAATCTTTGTTTACCATTGCAAAAGTTTAAAATGGTCGAGTTTACTAGTGTCCTATTGATATGTAGCACTCTTAACCATTAATTTTCACTAGGCAAGTCCAAAGCATGCACTGTTTAGAGATCTACTTCACTTGACATTCTCTAGTCAGTTCACTATTCATGTTCTTGCTTTTGTCATATGCCTTTGCTTGAGGACAAGCAAAGATTTAAGTGCGGGGGAACTTGATAAGCACATTTCATATATATAATTTTGGCACACAAACACACCATTTATTGTGATCCGACGATCCACTCTTGCTGTGAACTATGATATATTTGAATGAAAATCATATAAAAGATCATTTACTCGTCATTTGATTATTTTGCAGAAAAGTGCGCAAAGGCACTATAATCTTCAAGATTCAGACGAATTGGCCATTGAGAAGAGAGAAGGGCAGGAAAGAGGTGAAGAAAGGGACCCGAGCATGAAGGAAAGAAGAAACCGGGGGGCCAAAACTAAAGATGGAGGGGATCGACTTGGGAAGAAAGAAGGAAAGGAGGAGGGCCAAATTGCAATATGGGCTGATCAACCGTGGGGTCAAAATCCCTAGATGCCTTCATCCCCAAATCGGGCCTAGCACATCTCTCTCTCCCTAACCCTTCCTTCTCCAACTCCGGCCGCCGCCACGGCCAGGCCGGCGTGGTGGTGCGCCAGCAGCCTCCATCCACTACACCAACAGCACCCAGTACCACCATCACCTCCATCCACCAGCGCCACACCACCCATCCACCTCTCCCTGCTGCTTCCCCTTGCTACTCACGCCCTGGACCAGCCATTGGGGTCGCCGGCATCTGATCCCCCACGCGCCATCAACTCCTCCGCACGCCTCCACTAGCTCCACCACGCCATCTCCACCACCCACCACACGCCACCAAATCCATCCACCATCAGCACCATCTGCAGCCACCGTTGCACCTCACGCGCCCGACTAGACAAGAGGGTCACGGGCGTCTGGTCCTCCGCGTGAGCACTCGTGTGCTGCTGATCTTCTTCTCCTTCCCCGCTGCTGCTTCTTCCCTTCACGCTACTGCTGCTGTCTTTCTTGCGTTCATGTTACTGCTCCTCTGAAATTTTGCGTGCTGCTGCTGTTGCCCCATCTCTGCTCCTCCTCCTCTTAAAACTGTTGCTGCTCTTCTTTCCCACGTTCCTGCTCTGCACTCTGCTTCTCACCTCTGTTGCTATTGTCTCTCTTCTAAACCTCTCCTACTGTTCAGCTCTGAACCATCTCTGTTGTTTTTCTTCTTTACCAAACCAAACCTACTGCTGTTCTGTGTGTGTGTGAGCCTGTGTGCGTGTGTATTCAGTGAACTTTTAGTGTTGAGACTTATTCAATTGTAAACTGCTTTGCGCTATTTCAATATATGTGATTCATCTGTCAGGTAGCCGTCTGTTACATTCAGTTTACTTGTTCTGAATCTTATTCTAAAAGTGCTCTCTATTGTAGTCAGCTGATTTGTCATTTAATTTTCAGTCTCTGTGTAGCTATGTACCTGTGATATAAGTGTTTGTAATGTGACCCATATCCATTCTGCTATATGTGTTCACGTCTTGTTGTTCTCTTTGTGTTACTATTTTAGTTTCTCATGCAAATAAAAATAATACCAAAAAGACAGTGATGATAATCTGAACCTCCCTATGCTATTTTACATTTTCTTTTGTGACAATCATTGATAGTTTAGGTTTATTTTCTGTTTCCATCTCCCAATATAGTGTCACCTAGCTTTAGCCGAGCATACCCGCTGATCGCCTAGTCCCTGTGGAGAACACGACACTCGCAGTTTGGGCATAAAAACCCCATTGTACCTACAAATGATCATTTTACTTGATAAGCACATTTCATATATACACTTTTGGCATAGAAATATATTATTTATTGAGATATGACCATCAATTCTTGCTGTGAAATATTGAATATTTGCATGAAAATCATATAAAGTATCATTTACTAGTCATTGTGTTTCTTTTGCAGAAAAGTGCGCAAAGGCACTATAAACTTCAAGATCTGGACTAGTGGCTAAGAGAACCAGTCAAGTGAAAAGGAAGAAGAAAGACATAGGGACTTGTGTGTGAAGAAATGATGCTCCATGGGACAAGTTAAAGAAGAAAGGGACCTTCTTATGAAGAAAGAAGAAAAGGAGAAGGGCCAAAATTGCAAAGTGGCAGATCAGAGGAGGGGTCAAAATCCCTAGCGGCAGCTAATCCCCATCGGGCCGGGCATCTCATCTCTCTCCCTCACCCCACCTTCTCCACCACCGGCCGCCGCCGCAGCCAGGCCGGCATGGGGCGTGCCACCGCTCCACCGCGCCTCCACCTTCACCGCGCCCTCCATCCACCAGCACCTCCATACACCACCATCCATCCACTCCATCACCACCGGGCACCGCTGCACCATCCATTAGCGCTACCCCTTCACCACCATCACTTGCGCGCCCGACCAGACGAGGTGTCTGATCCCCCGCGCGCCTCCAACTGCTCTTCTTCCCTTGCCTCACTGCTCTTGCTCCTCTTCTCAAAGTCCTCTTGCTGCTGCTCCGCTTCTCCCCATGAACTTGCTGCTGCTCCGCTTCTCCCCATGAACCTGCTGCTGCTCTACTTCCTGATGCCCTTGCTTCATCTCTGAACCCATCTCTGTTGCTGTTCTTCCTCACCAAACTGCTGCTGCTCCCAACCCCTTGCTGCTATCTCTCTCTACTGCCCCTGCTACCCTTCTTCTCTGAACCTACCTACTCCTTCTCTCTCTCTCTCTCTCTCTCTCTCTCTCTCTCTCTCTCTCTCTCTCTCTTTCTCTGAAATACCTGTGCAATTGAGATGTTTGAGACTTTGTAAGGTTCAGACTTTGTAAAATTCAGAATTAAGATGTGTATGGTGTGTAATGTTCAGATTTGACTAGTGTAAGCATCTTGTTATTTGTTCAGTTTGGTACTGGTATAATATAGTACTTGTTATGTTGGATCTGACTAGTGGAGGCCTTGTTAATTTGAGAGATTATTGATCTATTAGAATTTGCTTCTGTGAATTAGTATTCTGTTAGCATATGAATGTGTTCACCCCTTGTGTGTTTGTTCCTTACTGAAATTTATTCCATTGTCCATGTGTTAGCTCTAGTACATGTGCTATATAAATACATGTGTGTTTGTGGTCTAAACCATCTATATTGAGTCTTATAATCTTGTTTCTCCCATCTCTTACATGTTAGATAGTCATTTGTGTTCACTTCCCTTTTGTCGATAATGTCCGTGTTAGTATTTTAATTTCTCAAGCATTACGAAAATACCAAAAAGACTGTTGAAGATAATCTGAACCTTTCTGTACTTTATTTTGCATTTTCTTTGTCGGCTATCTTTGGGAACGACCTTGTTAGTTTAGGTTTTATTTTCTGCATTCATCTCTTAAAATTGTGTTACCTAGATTTAGCCGAGCATAGTCATCGTCGCCTAGTCCCTGTGGAGAACACGACATCCATAGTTTGGGGCGTAAAAACCCCGTTATATTACAATTGATCATTTTGGCGCCGTTGCCGGGGACTAGCGTCGAGCGATTGTGTTAGGCTATAGACTAGATTTACTTTAGTTCCTTGTTCAATTCGTCGTGTATTTCATCTTCAGTGTTTTTCTTCTACTTTCCCCCATTGTTGCTTCGGCTTATTAGGATACTAACCTTCTGACTAGTGTTTACTGTTTATGAGTGTGTGTAGGGAATCATAAATCTTTGCTGGTTGTTCTCTAGTTAAACTTGGTTAAGATATGGCATTGCTTCGTGATCTTTGGATGCCAAGTAGTCAATGTTATATCACAGGACCGGTTTGGCCAACTATTGAGGCAGAGAATTTTGAGATGAAGCCTAGTCTTATTGCTTTGGTTCAACAACAACAGTTTGGAGGACTGCCCACTGAGGATCCCTATGAGCACTTATACCGAGTCATGGAGTATTCAGGTACAGTCAAGTACCATGGAGTTCCTCAAGATGCTATCAAGTGCATGTTGTTCTCATTCTCTCTCCAGGATGATGCTCGTGCTTGGTATCGATCCTTGCCATCAATATCATTCAGTTGGAACGAGATATCACAAGCTTTCTTGGATAAATATTTCCCACTACACAAGCAGTCCGCAATTCGAGATGAGATCCTCAGCTTCGTTCAGTGTGAAGGCGAGAGCTTGTATGATGCTTGGGAGATACAAGGCTTTATTCAGGAGATGTCCTAACCACGGGCTCGAGAGATGGTTAGAGCTGCAGATATTCTATAGAGGATTGACTTGGGACACTCGAGCTTACGTCGATATGGCAGCGGGCGGAGCTATTACAAACAAGACACTTGATGATGCTTTTCTGCTGATTGAGAGCATAGCTTTCCACCAACTTCAGTGGTACAATGATAAGCCCACCTCTGATTCATTGGTTTGCTTGCAACAAATCACTACACCTTAGCCGCCAATTCTTACACAAAATCCTGAACCTCTATCTCAGTGTGACAAGATTGAGCTTGCATGGATTATCTTTGACGATGATGACACCATTCTAGTTGACACACGCGCTATAGATCACATGGATACTAGTGTTGGAGATTCAGTTTTGCATTGATTATTCTTCCATGGATGAGCCGGAGCTGCAGTTAGTTGCTTTTGATATTGTGGAGTCACCTTTAGTTCATATTGAGCATGTGCTAGTAGAGCCAGATATGGAGAAGTTCTCCTTCGATGATGTCAGCTGCATTGATTCCTCAACACTTGAGCCTGAGATGGAGAGCTTCATGGTTGACTATGATGAGGTGGATTCAGATGTCAAGGAGCCAAGCTCTACTATTTCACTTGTTGACATGAGTCCAGTGGAAATTTCTACAAGCACACCTCACTTGGTATCTTCAATTGAGGTAGTCCTGAAGGTTCTTCCTAACTATCTCAGGTATGATCTCAGCTTTCTTGACAAGATATGCCATATCATGGATACTGCCTATGCACCATGCGGTCTATTGATGATATCTATTTGTCATATGCTTAGATATGCTTATGTGATAGGATACTCTATTGATGACTTAGAGGGCATTGTCCCTATCATTTGTATTGGCTTGTTTGTTGAGTGTTCTTTCAGGTTTACGCTTGTGTACCATTCATTGTGGGCTGACCAAGTTCGAGATGACATCCATGGGATCTTGGTGGACTTAAAGCATGGCGATGAGGAGAAGCAAGGGGGCACACACGAG
This sequence comes from Triticum aestivum, assembly GCF_018294505.1. Classification (NCBI taxonomy): domain Eukaryota; kingdom Viridiplantae; phylum Streptophyta; class Magnoliopsida; order Poales; family Poaceae; genus Triticum; species Triticum aestivum. Next base: position 450,504,006 of record NC_057804.1, read on the forward strand.
GAAGGGAGAAGCTGGAGTAGGCATGAGGATAGAGAAGCAAAAGGAGAGGAGCTTCAGTTGGTGAGGTGATCGAGGGAGTGCTACTTCATTAAGCCCGGTGAGCTGTTTCATGACCCATTCTGAATATCATAAATACATGCTGAATTCAATTGCTAGTTGGGTTGCTTGAGCCAGTTATTACTTGTTGTCAAGCTGAATTTCACCTTTGGCATTGTGCTTGATGTGAATTTGTGAACTTGATTTTTGAATGCCTTGTAAACTAGTGATCTACACCATGCATGTTTTGCTGAAATTAGTGAAAGTTATTAGTTTTGAGTGCTCAAATCCCTAGTACACTAGAAAACTTAATCATTTTCTGCTTTTACCTCGATACACCTAGATCACCACGTTTAGATGCTGAATTTGTGCCAAGTGTCTTCCCATTGAGAGCAATCACCTAACCACTATGGATTAGCATGCTATGTTCCCTGGATCGGTAGCATGTGAACCAGACATGGAGAAGTGATGATTCCTATTTTTGTTCTTATGCGTTGTTCATTTAAGTTAAGTAATAATGAATAAATAAGTCTGGCTACCTACAGTAGCATGTCATGTTCCCGGGATCGGTGGCATGTGAAATCAGGTTAGCTTGGGCAGTAATTAATTATAATAAAAATGTAATTGTCGAACCAGGTGTATACCATGTTCTCGGGATCGGTGGTATGTTCCTTTGGGGAGACAAACAAAAAATATTAATAAAAATTGGTTGAGCCAGGTGTATACCATGTTCTCGGGATCGGTGGTATGTTCCTTCGGTGAGACTAATGAAATAATATGTGTGTTTCTTTCAAATTCAATAAGTGGTTCTACCACAAAGTCATATTTCTGCAAATAAGAGATTTAATTCCAGTTCTTTTTGTTCTCGGGATCATGCTCTCTTTAGGAACCATTTGGCGCAATCATCATTTAAACTTGTTGATCCTCTTTTATCATTGTAAAAGTTTAAAATGGTCATGCTTACTAGTATCTTACCGCTTTGAAGCACTCCTAACCATTAATTTTTACTAGCTAAGTCCAAAGCATGCACTGTTTAGGCATCTACTTCACTTGGTATTCTCTAGTCAGCTCACTGTTCACATTCTTGCTCTTGTCATATGCCTTTGCTTGAGGACAAGCAAAAGTTTAAGTGTGGGGGAACTTGATAAGCACATTTCATATATACAATTTGGCATAGAAATATATTATTTATTGAGATATGACCATCAATTCTTGCTGTGAAATATTGAATATTTGCATGAAAATCATATAAAGTATCATTTACTAGTCATTGTGTTTCTTTTGCAGAAAAGTGCGCAAAGGCACTATAAACTTCAAGATCTGGACTAGTGGCTAAGAGAACCAGTCAAGTGAAAAGGAAGAAGAAAGACAGAGGGACTTGTGTGTGAAGAAATGATGCTCCATGGGACAAGTTAAAGAACAAAGGGACCTTCTTATGAAGAAAGAAGAAAAGGAGAAGGGCCAAAATTGCAAAGTGGCAGATCAGAGGAGGGGTCAAAATCCCTAGCGGCAGCTAATCCCCATCGGACCGGGCATCTCATCTCTCTCCCTCACCCCACCTTCTCCACCACCGTCCGCCGCCGCAGACAGGCCAGCGTGGGGCGCGCCACTGTTCCACCGCGCCTCCACCTTCACCGCGCCCTCCATCCACCAGCACCTCCATACACCACCATCCATCCACTCCATCACCACCGCGCGCCGTTGCACCATCCATTAGCGCTACCCCTTCACCACCATCACTTGCGCGCCCGACCAGACGAGGTGTATGATCCCCCGCACGCCTCCAACTGCTCTTCTTCCCTTGCCTCACTGCTCTTGCTCCTCTTCTCAAAGTCCTCTTGCTGCTGCTCCGCTTCTCCCCATGAACTTGCTACTGCTCCGCTTCTCCCCATGAACCTGCTGCTGCTCTACTTCCTGATGCCCTTGCTTCATCTCTGAACCCATCTCTGTTGCTGTTCTTCCTCACCAAACTGCTGCTGCTCCCAACCCCTTGCTGCTATCTCTCTCTACTGCCCCTGCTACCCTTCTTCTCTGAACCTACCTACTCCTTCTCTCTCTCTCTCTCTCTCTCTCTCTGAAATACCTGTGCAATTGAGATGTCTGAGACTTTGTAAGGTTCAAACTTTGTAAAATTCAGAATTGAGATGTGTATGGTGTGTAATGTTCAGATTTGACTAGTGTAAGCATCTTGTTATTTGTTCAGTTTGGTACTGGTATAATATAGTACTTGTTATGTTGGATCTGACTAGTGGAAGCCTTGTTAATTTGAGAGATTATTGATCTATTAGAATTTGCTTCTGTGAATTAGTATTCTGTTAGCATATGAATGTGTTCACCCCTTGTGTGTTTGTTCCTTACTGAAATTTATTCCATTGTCCATGTGTTAGCTCTAGTACATGTGCTATATAAATACATGTGTGTTTGTGGTGTAAACCATCTATATTGAGTCTTATAATCTTGTTTCTCCCATCTCTTACATGTTAGATAGTCATTTGTGTTCACTTCCTTTTTGTCGATAATGTCCGTGTTAGTATTTTCATTTCTCAAGCATTACGAAAATACCAAAAAGATTGTTGAAGATAATCTGAACCTTTCTGTACTTTATTTTGCATTTTCTTTGTCGACAATCTTTGGGAATGACCTTGTTAGTTTAGGTTTTATTTTCTGCATTCATCTCTTAAAATTGTGTTACCTAGATTTAGCCGAGCATAGTCGTCGTCGCCTAGTCCCTGTGGAGAACACGACATCCATAGTTTGGGGCGTAAAAACCCCGTTATATTACAATTGATCAGAAGTAGGTGCCATGTAGAGTGCAATGCAGTTGCCATGATATGTGGTTGCCATGTTTAATGAAATACTATTTGCCATGCTTACTCAGCTGCAGTTGCCATGTTCAATGAAAATTCTATTTGCCATGCTTGCTCGGATGCATTTTCCATGTTCATGAAGTGCAGTTGCCATGTTTAATGCGTTGTACTTCCATTGGGGCATGTTGGTATGCAAATGCCAATGTCAATTGAAAAAATGTATATATTGTCGACACATGTGCTGAAGTGCAATTGCCATGTTCACTAAAATGCAACTGCCATGTTCGTTGAAATGCAATTGCCATGTTTACTCAACTATAGATGCCATGTTTAATAAAAATGCAGTTGCCATGTTTTATGCAATGTGCTTCCATTGGGGAATGTTGGTGTAGAAATGACGATGGACAGTTGAAAATGTACTACAATTGCCATGTCTGGTGTACTGCAGTTGCCATGTCTGGTGTACTGCAGTTGCCATGTCTGGTGTACTATATTTGCCATGTTCAATGTACTATGTTTGCCATGTTCAAACAAAATGTATTTCTATTTCCATGACAACATAAGGTGCTACAAAAAAAACGCGCACGATAGTTTAACAGAAAACACACAAAAACTTGTAGATTCCAGGAAGAAATAAAGCGTGCCAGCATGTTCACGGCTTTCCAGGTGGATGAACATACGTTCAAGGTGTGTTCTATTTTGGGCATGTCAGATTCAAAACCTGAAGACCCGGACAAAGGAAGGAACTACTTTGTCAAAGCCTCGATAGGCGAAGGCGAATACTACTGCCAATGCTGCAAGTTTGAACGGGATGGCATTGTGTGCTGTCACATACTAAAAGTAATGGACATGAACGGTGTGACACGAATGCCCCGCCATTTCATAAGGCGGCGATGGACTTGGGACGCTGACGACGCGTTTGCGCCGCAGACAACAAACGCAGTTCTGGCTGTGCATGACGAGAGACCCGAGGCAACCATGGAAGCCGTGAGGCACGTTGTGCTGACAAAGAACTATGCTGAGCTAATTGATGAAGCGTGCAAGAGTGATGAGACATCGAGAGTCGCAGAAAAACACAGGAAGGCCCTGAAAAGAGAGCTTGATGAGATCAAGAAGAGGAAAGCTGAGGAAGCCTTACACCGGTTCCCCCGCACATCAAGTGTGCCTTCATCCACGGGGCCATCATCTGAAAACTCAGAGATAGGATCTGGAACAGCAAGCACACAAACCCAGGTCAGGAACCCACCCCGTTCCATCACAAAGGGTCGTCCAAGAGAGATAAGGTACAAATCAAGATTGGAGATTCAAGCAAAACACAAGAAAACGAAGAAAGGGACGGTCAATCCATAAGCAAAAATTGGGGCGCTGTGACATGGTCCTTGTGGACATTTTGTTTTGTACCCTAGATGTTGTGATTTTTTTTTAAATTGGGAGAATGACTCTTGAGGGGCATCAGAAGTTGAAGGAAAATACATTGAATGGATAAATGCAGTTGCCATGTTATGGGTACTTAATCTGCAATGTTATGTGTAGTTAATCTGCCATGCTATTTTATACTAAATATGCCATGCTATTTATACTAAATATGCCATGTTAATTGTACTGGATCTGCCATGTTAGTTGTACTGGATCTGCCATGTTAATTATACTGGATCTGCCATGTTAATTATGCTAGATCTGCCGTGTTGTTTGTACTCAAGCTGCCATGTTAGCTGTACTGAAATATGACATGGTATTTGTAATGACTCTATATCGCATATATTTCCATGATAATTCGACGCGGTTTAGTCACACATAGTGTGTTGTGTGCAATGTATGGGAAACAAGTTGAAAAAAGCGTAGCATGCATCAACCGCAGGAAAGGTTGCGGCTACATGATCAACCTACCATGCTAGCCAGTGCAGTTAGCGATGAAAAAGAAGAAGCAAAACAGCCAAATGAAAAATGACGATGACTTTCACTAACCATGTCTGATGAACTACATTTGCCATGTTTTAAAACATCGTATATGCATTCGAAATAGCAATCTGGTGCTACAAACGATGAAACCATAGTAATAATGATAAACATAAAACATATCTGCTGTCAGGCCTAAATAGGTTCACATCCACACATATATTACAGAAACTATTCAAATGTCGCTCACACACCACCACTACATAGTAGGCTACGCGGGGTTGCAGTCATAACATAGCACAGGAACATAGTTTTTGACAAGAACAGAAGAGATAGTACCTTACATTCCTCGGCAACAGAATGTAAGGTATGTGTCCGGTGTGTAACGCCACGTGATCACTTGTACTTCTTGATGACTTTCTTGACAGCTTCCTCCACAAACTCGCATGCTCCAGACCGCTTGTTGAAATCTTCATTCGTCAACTAGTTCCATGTGTAGATTTTCCGGAGCTCAACGACCGTTGCAGCTGTGACAGCGGGGACAAGTCTACCTTCCCACTTTGCAAAGTATTCCAATGTGTGAAAGCCACAGTCCGTCCTGCACAGGAAAAAGAGTCAGGTAAACTCGCAAAAAAGGACAAACATAGCAGTGATAAACTTCAATTCAGATGTAACAACAAAAGAGGGGTGGGATTGATGTAAATGGCACATGAAGGAGGGGGTAGGAAATTACGTGTTCCCTTGATTTGTAGTCGCCACATACTCAACCGGGAAATGTCTAATCTGGACCTTTGAGTTTTCATAGTGACGGTTCACTGTCTCTTTGACGTTGGTGATGAAGAATTCCGCATGCGAAGTAAGGTCTGCATCAGCTACCGAACGCATTGAATCAAGCACCTCAAAGCGTTGGTTCTTCAGGTCAAGACAGATCGCATAGTGGTGACCACACTTGTCGTGTGGGTCATGTGGTGCAAGCTCTTGGAACATGGGGAACATGACCTGCATGTAAAAGTGAAGGAAATGAGAAGCAGAGTTCACATGAAGAACAGCAGAGGGACAAAAAAAGTAGAATCACGTAGAATGTTTAGTTATGGTGGGGGTAGTTGAAAGAAAGTTGTCGTCCATGTATGAACAAAATTTGTTGTGTATTTTACTATGAAGTTGCCACATAGTTTGCACGGGATGCAAAAATCGAAATAGTCAGTTTGCACGGCAGCTATTGCCGCATGAAACATCTGCCACATAAACAGAGTGCAGATGATGGCAAAAAACCATACCATGTGAAAAAAAGTGTAAAACAGGGAAGGAGTACTCACGTATTTATTCAGTGTGAGCTACCGTGTTGGGCAAAATTCTTCCTCAGGATTTTGTGGTGGAAGTCACCATCCCATATTTTGCAGGTCACACAGTAATGCATGATTATTTTGTCAGCACACACATCCGTATGATTGTTGATGTAGTCAATCCCGCATGCAACTACATTCGTCGAAATTCTACCATTTGGCCTCACAGACTCGGCAAGATCACCCAGGTCGACGTATGTCGCTTCGCATTGAATGACCTTGGTTCTGTCCAAACATGAGCTATATGAAAACGATATAACATGAAAGAATCATGCCTACTAAGTAAAAAAAATGAAAGAACTAAAACGTAAGCGGATCATGTATAGAAAGTATGAAGAAGATGAATGGTAAAAAAGGAGCAAAGCAAAAAATGAGAGATTATGTGGTGTGGTCATTTACGCTTTCAGCTCCTTCATGTGCTTGTTGCTGGCCCTCGCATTTCCAAACCGCTTGACAATATCGTACAGCTGGGTCTGTTACTTTGTGGCCCTGAATTCGGGCTCGTAGTCTTCCGCGGGAGGTGGGTGAACTACCCTCTGCTGCCTCACAGAACCATGGGTGGCACTTCTAATGGTATCCTTAGATACCGTATCTGCAGGCACGTTGGAACTTGATTGCCCCTGCCCTCGTGAGGACCTCCTCTGCAATGATGCCTCCTCGATCCTGCGGTAAGCTTCATCAAGTGACGGTGAAATCTCCTTAGGGGTGGCTGCAAGGATCAAAAAAGTGGATTAGGATACCTAGAAATCAAAAACAAATGGATTGTGAGAAGATAGGGTGCATGATGTGAAATGTAGGTACAAAAAGTGGGGAGTTGCCATGTGTGGTGCAACTACAGTGGCCATGTCACAGCAACTACAGTTGCCATGTAGTTGCATTGTAGTTGCCATGTCACAGCAACTGCAATTTCCATGTTGTGTCAACTCCACTTTCCATGTGCTTGCCGAATGGAAAAATGCAGCATGGAAACAAAAAATGCAGGTGACATGGTGCAGCAAATCCAGTTGCCATGTGTATTGCACTGTATTTGCCATATGACAACAACTACAGTTGCCATGTTGAATCAACTTCAGTTGCCATGTGGTTGCCCAATGTGAAATGCAACATGGCAGCAAAAAAAATGTAGGTAACATGGTGCATCAAATCCAGTTGCCATGTCATCACATATCAGTTGCCATCACAAGTGAGAACCCCAAAAAATATGATTGGGACAAAAGTCAAACTACAAAGATGCATACAAGAAAATGATAAAGCACATGATAAATGTACCTTGGACTATCGGCTCTGCGAACTTGATAGCCTTCCTGCCCTCGACCATTCGCTGCACCATCATTGCAGGCATGCCTCCCGGGAAAGCAAAGGCAACTAGCATAGGATCTGGCACCACTGGTTGATCTTGACTGATGCCAAGACTAAAGCTCGGTGGGGTGAAGGCCATTGGGTACCTCTCATGCCTACTGGCCGGACCACAAACAACTTGCGAGGCAGAATCCAAGGGTGAAAGATCAACAAACATATCTGAATCGGCCGCTACAGAATGATCGGGCTTATTTGTAGGGCGGGGCGTGCTGTCAGCGGTATCAGCCGCAGCTTTCTTGACAATCTTCTTGTTTGGGCTGTATGGGACACCCACATTGACTGGGAGCCTGGAAGTGCGCAGATTTAAGCTGGGGATTTCCACTGCGGGTAAAGGTGCAGTCTACTCCGGACGTTCACCTGCGTCACTCGTGCCCGGCTTGACACCTGCATCAGTTGTGTTCCGGTCTTCCGGTTTCTCCATCACATTGCTTTTGGCAGGTGGCGGGAACAGTGTGGACACAGGAACATAACCAGACTCGTCTCTGCTGCTTCTAGCTACAGCTGTTCCGTTGGGTATGTCTGTTGATTGCTTGCGGGGGCTACGAAGCCTAGGTGGAAGACCAGCACGCGAAACAGTCGCCTTAGCAGTATCTGCACCGACAGGAGCTGGAGCTATTGTGCCAAGACTCTCACCTGTAGATGGCATATCATTGTGAACTTCCGCCTTAGCCACTTCTGTCGTGGACACAAGAGTGCCACCACGCACGCGCTTGGAATCAGTGTCAGATGAGCGGGAATCTTCCTTGCTTAGGTTGGTCTCGGGAGCATCCACTTCAACGCTTACTGATGGGGTGGCATGGCTCATAGCAGCATCCTTCATTGCCAGAAGAGTTGGCAATATTTCAGTTGTCCTGGGAGATACCGACTCATCACTCCCCGATGTACGGATGCCTGTTGTTTTAGCCTGCACATCTGCAACCGGCGGAGATGGTCGGCCACTAGCGTCAGAGTTAGTGGGAGCAGTTGACGGTGCAGCAGCAGTTTTGTCACCTGGCGCCTCATGAACATCTGAGTTGCCCCCTGTTGACAACTTTGAATGAAGGCATTCGAGTGGGTCCTTACTGATATGCTTGCCCCTTGCGTAGTAGTCTTCTTCACCCTGCAAAAAAAAGAAAGCACATGAAAAAGGTATTAAAAAGTGAACAAAGTATATTTCCATGGTAGAAATCTTAAAAAAATGAAAAATAAGTGGAAAAGCTGGTAGTTGCCATGTAAGGGGAACATGAGTTGCCATGTGGCATAGTTGGCAGTTGCCATGCAAATCCAGCAATAGTTGCCATGTTAGCCAACTTGAACAATGATAAAAATGTCTGATCTGCCATGAATGCAATTTCAAAAACCTAGGTATGGGATGATCACACAAAGCCAATGGAAAAGATGGCAGTTGCCATTAGATACAGTAAGAGTTGCCATCTAGCCTAGATGGCAGTTGCCATGTAAAAACCAGTAGGAGTTGCCATGCACTTAAAAAGGAAGGAAAAAATCATTTGAAAAACAGCAGTTGCCATGTGGGGATGATGACAGAAAACCATGTGACAAGCTGAGCGGATGCATTGGAAAATCAAAAAAATATAGCACTATGTCAATGAAAGCGCATGGAAAACCTACTTCTTGACTGGCTTCCTCAGGTCTGGCAACATGACAGGATCCCCGGTGTTGGACGTCGTCGTACGAGGAGATGACCTGGTGGAAGGGGTGTCACCAGCAATGGGGGCACCTTTGTTCAACCGAGCAGAAACACGGGTTGGCGTTGGCGCCTGTTTCTTCGTAAGTGCTCGTCCACCAGCTGTCGGCTCACTGCACATATGAGATGGAGGAAAAAAAGGTGGCAATTGTCAGACAGCAAACTCATTGCCGCGCTTGGCAAAAACAAGTGCAAAAAGGGATCAGTCTGTTCCAAGAATATAGACAAAAGCAAAAAACTAAAATTAAAGTCGAACCTCCTCCTGGCAGCTACGGGATCGGTCCGAGACCTCTTGCCAGGAGAACCCTGCCCAACATCCTCTGGAGCCCTCCCCCTCTTTGATGGCAACACCCCCTCGCCTCTCGCAGCCGTATATTCTTTGACTTTCTCCGGTGGGGGGACATCTGGTGCATCCTTGCCCTTGTTACCACCTGCACGAACTTCAGCATGTTCATCATCATCGGTTTCCTGTTGCACGTTCTCCATGTCATCGTCGTCATCATTGCTGAGACCAGCGTCTCCATCTAGTTCATCTTGTGTGCCAGCAGGCTCTTGGGAACTGTTGTAGTCATACCGGCCACGGCAACCAGTTGGCCGATGTGTACGTTCTGACACAAATGAAGTGAACTGCCTCGCAACCGCGTCGCTGTCAGAGCCACTGAGGGACGTCCACCCCTCAACCAACTTCCCGAGCAAGCCGGACATTCCGGATGCAAACTGCCCAATTAGATGCTCAACAGGTGCCCTCGCATGTGCACGAAACAAGAAGCATCAATAACCACCCATATTACAGTCACTTGCACGACATCAAAAATAATCCAAGGCAAACCATAGATGTAGATCTTTTGATTACCTCAGTAGGGCAAGACAGAGCTGAGTGCACGTCCATCCACTTTCCAAAGTTTTGAGGCCCCCCAAACACGCTGTAGTCTATAGCATGCTTGGCCATCAGCTGGAAAAAACAAAAAAATAGCTAGGATGTAAGAGAGAGAATGTAAGTTTCAGCACGAATGAAAGAGTTGCCATGTGGAGTGAGACATGGATACAATACGCAGACAGCCATGGCTAACAAAGGTAGTCATCTCTTATGAACCACGAACGGTTGCCTCATGTCAAATTTGTAAGCATGACGTGTAGAGAAAGAAACCAGAACTAACCTGCAGTTTTCCATATTTGGTATCAGTTACCCTGTCTGTGGCAAGCACAGCCTTGACAGCGTTAATAGTCCATGCAGAAACAGCAAACTTGTGCGTAGGCGGCGGGCCTCCTGTCCCAGTGAAATCCACGGTGGACAGATCAAGACAGTCGACGTACATGAGCTGGTGTAAAACAATTTTAAAAAGAAAGAAATATCAGTTGCCATCATGGTACTTTGCGGAAAAAACAGGATAATCTATGTTCCCATGATAATCAAGTTGTGGTGCATGAAAAAGAGAAAAAACAAGAAGTTGCCATCTGTATGTGCTAGTTGCCATCATAGTATGATGACAGTTGCCATAATAATATGATGGCAGTTGCCATATTGTCATTATGGCAGTTGCCATCTTGTTATGATCAGGTTGCCATGCATGAATAAAAGTGTGTTAAAAAAGAGTGTTCACAGAAAGGACTGGTCAAAAAAATACCATTAAATGCAGTCGACAACCCTTTTGGTACATCTTGCTTGAGAATGCATCATGCAGGAAGTCGGCAATAAACTTACACCAATTCATGTTCTTCACATTTTTCAGGTCCGCCTGCACCGCACAAAAATTCAGGACAACGAGTTGCCGCATCAGAAATCAAATGGAAAAAACATCAAAAAACACTGGCAGTGACTAGCTTTACACATGACATCAGAGCCAAAAGATTGAAGGAAAATAAAGTAGTAAAGATGGATCATTCACCAGGATGGGGAAGCATTTGTTGCTTGGGCGAAGAGAAGTGGTCGGCGGGAAAACAACTGAGATGAGGTACATGAGTAGCTTCATCTTAAAAACATCTTCATGGGTTGTCATGGCCTGCAGCGAATCTGCCAGTACAGACGTGTTTGGCATGGATTCCAACCCAGGAAACAAACGGGGGAACAACGCTTCCTCGATCTCGTTATTGACCTCATACGGGACTTTGATATGTCCACGAGGCACACCCAAAGTGCAGAACACAGATTCCTCGTTCAACGGTAGTCTTCCACGTCCCAGAATCACAAATTCCCTGGAGGCGGGGTCGTAAATCTCACCAAGCCAGTCGCATACAGGGTTGACAAGGTTCGTGCACCAGACATTCATCAGAGCCTGCATACCCATCTCAGCAGCAGCTCCCTTCTGATCGTCGGTAAATCTGTCAGTCAATGTAGTCAGTCGTTCTTAGGAGGCTCTGTTGCGAATATGTTTCTTCTTCTGCAAAAAAACAGACAAAAAGTGATCAGTTGTTGCCATGTTTTGCACTGTCATGAAATTTTAGTTCATGACAGACGACTGCAAGCTCGAGGTGGCAACCAATAACATAAGCAAGAGGAGGGAGGGTGTGGACAGTTACCTCATCGCCCTCTTTTCTCCATCTAGTTGCTCGATTATGCTGTGGTGGATCCATGAAATCATCATCATCATTTTGATGATCACCGCGAGCCATTCTGCTGAGGTAGGAACATACCAAATTGTCACGGTGGAAATGAAAATGCAGGATGTAAGCAGTTGCCACCTAACAGAAAATGTCAACTAGTGAATGCAAAATATCGCATGAACACGCACGCACCCCCCCCCTATGATTGTCGAAAACATAAACATGGCAATTAAGCACATTGGTTACATTTTGAAGAAAAAAGAGAACATATCGTAAATGCACTTGAAAACAAAATGTTGAAGTTGCCATGTAAGCCCAAGATAGTATAATAGAAAGTCACAAAATCCTCTACTGCACAAAACCTAAGATGTGGCAGCTCAGACCCTGTCCTAATTACACCAATGAAATGCCATGTGTTCAGCGGCAAAAATGTGCTAGGTTGAAATTGCCATGTTAAAATGCAACACATAATACAAAAAAACGATGAAAAACATCTAATGAAGAACCTGAAAATTGCCACAGTGTGTTCAGATATCACAAGTCATCATGGCAAAACACGAAAATTGCGTCTGCAGTACAATGAATTTGCCACATTATACTGAATGTAACATGGCAACAGACATGCTGTGGTCAGACAAAAAACTTGCCACATGGAAAACATATGTATGGCATCTGACACAATTGATGTGCAAATTGGTTGCCATGTTATGCAGCCAATTTGCCACATTGTCCTGTCTACAGTATGGCAACAAACACAGTGTGTTCACATTCTATTTGCCACAAGAATATACTATCCATGTGGCAACAGGCACAGTTGATGTGCAGATTAGTTGCCATCCAATGCAGTTGGTTGCTGAAACTGCAGTGACTACCGATTTACTACACTTTACCATTCATATAGTGTGGCAACTATCACAGTAGTTCAGGAAATTAGTTGCCCACAATGAAAAAAGCATGTTTGTGGCTACTATCACAGTAATTCAGGAAATTAGTTGCCACATGGAAAAGCGTGTGTGTGGCAACTATCATAGTCATTCAATAAATTAGTTGCCGCATGGGAAAGCTTGTTTGTGGCAACTATCACATTCATTTCAGGAAGTGAGTTACCGCATGGGAAAGCATGTTTGTGGCAACTATCACAGTTATTCAGGAAGTTAGTTGCCATAAGGTCATGATAGTTACTCAAACTATCACGTTTGCCTTCATACTGCAGTTTCAAAAACAACTAACTAGATCTAGGGTTCAATGACAACTACAATGACTTCAAATTCAACCTCAAAATTCTCCCCGAACTGATTACAAACACCAATTCGAACCAATGCACAACTAACAGACCGGAACACACCTGCCCAATCCCAAGGCACAACCAGTGTGTGCCTCCGGACAAGCAGAACCACACCGGCGAGGCTGCCGCCATGGCGGCGACGAAACTGCCCAGTGCCACCGAACGCCGACGCGTCGTCAAATCGCCTGAATCTCTACGAATCTCGAGCGAGGAATCGAACAGGGAGGGAAGGGGGTAAAATGCAGGAAAGGATTGTGTGAGTTGGAGCGAGCATTACCTTCAATCTGCAGGCGCTCCGGCGAAGCCGCTCCGGTCCGGCGAGCACCACCGACGGCCGCGAACACCGTCGATTCTTCCGCCTCCGCCGCCGCCTTCTCCCCTCGTCTTCTCGAATGGTTTGAAATGCGAAGTGGGCTGTGCGAGTAACTGCGGGGGTGAGTAAATGGAACCGTGAGGGAGAGGGGGGGCGAAGTGCGCGACGTGTTTGACGTCAACCACGGTCGGCACGTGGCATGCGGGCGCATAGCAGTTCCACCGCACGCCCCCGAGTGGCAACCGCTGACCGCGGGATGGCAACCAACATGCGGGCGAACTGTCTCACACACCACACACGCGTCTTGTCCTACGTGGCGCAGAAAAACAATCAGATTGTGCCAAGATTCGTGCACAAAGTACTCGACGGTGATGATTGCGTATGGTCAAGATGGTGAACGCCCACACGTGTGGGCGTTAACATTTCCGTTCTAAAAACACGCGCATTTGAGCAGAACGCCGTGTCTGAACGCCTGCGGATAAACCACGGCCAGGGCCCAGGTCTCGCCGTCTCCGACGTGACGGCCGAGCGGCCGCGCATTCCTGGCCTCTCGTCCGTCCATCTTCTCGCTAACCCACCGACGTACCTCTCTATCCACCCAGCTCCCCGCGGATATTTTCTCCTCACAAACATCTCGCTGCCGGGGCAGGCCACCGTCGCGCGCGGCATAATAGCACGGCGCTTTCAGCCTCCTCCTCCACCACCGGCACCGCCCGCGCAATTAACACCACCGCTAACGAGCGCGGCCGCGGCATAACAATACACACCACCAGTACGCTCTGGCAGCAGTAGCATCGGCCGGCGCGCTTGTGCGGAGAGGTGGATCGATCGACATGTCGAGGCCGAGCAGGAGCGACGCGCACCTGTCCCCGGTGGACGAGGCGGTGAGGGTGGACGAGGTGCGGGGGTACTACGACGGCGCGGCGCCCAAGCGCCACTCCAAGCCTTCCCGCAGCGACCACTCCGCCGTGTACACCGACGCGCTCGCCGGCCCCGGCGCCGACGGCTCCCACCCCGAGCTCGACAAGTTCCAGGACCTCGAAGCCCACTCCGAGGTCGGTCGCACCATCTCCTCCTGTTCATCAAACTCGTAGTTGAATCTTACAAGCAGCTGACGCGGCGGTGGTGCGTGCGGTTTGTCGTCGCAGAAACTGGTGTGCGAGGGCGGGAAGGCGGGCGAGGAGTTCGTGGAGACGGAGTACTACAAGGACCTCGGCTGCGTCGGCAAGCAGCATCACACGGTCGCTGCCTTCTTCCTCTGCATTGATATACTGATTTTTTCTCTGAGTTATATGAGCCGCTGAACTGAATCGTGGTGGATGGACGTGGTGCAGACTGGGACGGGCTTCATCAAGGTGGACAGGCCCGCCGGCGCCTCGTTCGAGCTCTCGGAAGACCCGGATGCGACGGAGCGCCATGCTTCCTCCAAGGGGAACCCCGCCACAAACGAGTGGATCTCGTCAGCGGACACGGTAGGAGGACAGATACTGCCCCTCTCTCCCTCTTCTATTTCCGCAGTTCTCATCGACGGTTGACACGCTTTGTGCTTGTTTCAGGTGTATCAGGAGGAGTCAGACAAGCCCAACAGAAGCGACAGCTGAGCCGGGCAATGGTCTACAGACTACAGCCAAACATCATACATCAGATGCGTGTGTCTTCCGGTTAAATCGGCTATTAAAAAATTAAGGGCGCGTATTCGTGTATTTGTTATTGGGATTCTTGTGAGGTTCTATCTACTCTACTTGTCAAACTCGTGGGTCGTTTTGGGAGCCTGTGTTGTGGAACTGAATGAAGTACAGGAAATAAATCAGAAGTATGTTCAGTTTGTGTTAGAACTGCCCCCACACCAAGGAGAAGAGAAAGGCCTTAGAGCAATCATAATTCACGAGAGGCAAAGACACATGGTAGTAATAGTATTTTTCCGTGCGTAGAGAAATGAAATGCGCAGGAAGTACACATAGACCAGGAACCTCAGTAGACAGATACTCCTACTGTCCTACACACCTGCAAGTGCGCGGGATTTTTATTGATTGATTGATGTTGGCACGGCACGGACGGCGAAGAGACGGGCGCATCGATCAGTCGGAGGCGATGCGCGGGCGCGGCGGGTGGATGCGGAGGCGAGCGAGCTCGGCGTCGATGCGGCCGGTGAGGATGAGGGCGAACATGCGGTAGTCGCAGAGGAAGGACCAGACGGGGTGGCCGAAGGTGGCCGGCCGGTTGCCCTCCACGAAGAAGTGGCTGTACCAGGCCAGGCCGTAGCCGAGCACGGGGCAGGCCACCAGGAGCGCGGCGCGGCCGGTGGCGGCCGCCAGCAGCGCGCAGACCAGCGAGGCGAGCGTGCCGGCGAAGTGCCAGCGCCGCGTGGCCGGCTTCGAGTGCTGGCCCAGGTAGAACCCCCAGAACTCCTCCATGCTCCCGAACTCCTTCCCCATCGCCTCCGTTTGCTTGGGCTGCGGTTGCTGCCGAATTGCGATGTGTTGGCGAGATGTGTCCGTGTACCTACCTTCTCTGCGGGGTTCAAGATAAGGAGGCTGGCTAGCGACCAACTGACTTGTGCTGCCTATTTTTATTGAACAAGTCGTGATTCTATTGACGGTCCGGTGAATCTGATGCATTTGTCGGTCTGATGCACAACACAATTTAGGCGGCGCGAACGCGATGGGGCGATGCCCTCCAAGAGGGATATGGAATTATGGATGAGTGGATTAAACAAACATGGTGATCTCTTTGCACGCTGGTACCTCCAAGAGGGATATGGAATTATGGATGAGTGGATTAAACAAACATGGTGATCTCTTTGCACGCTGGTACCTCAACATCTCTGCAGACGTGAGCACGCACGTATCAGCCAAACTATTATCAACAAATAACTGATCAGAACACATTGAATGCAAATAGCATGTTCAAAAATAAATGAAAAGAACGGGTGCCTGTTGTTTCACTATGGTATATTTTCATGTATCCTAGATACAACGGAAAACAAAAATTTACACAAACCATTAAAAAAATACAGCACTACTGATTACTACTGAATCACACAGTTCACACCATATACCATACACAGTACCAAAAGAATCATAGGGTAAAAAAATTGAGCCTACAGTTTACAACAGCCTCTTAACAGCTAAATAGTTATACAATTACAATGGGATGTATTGCACAGCCGATGGAAGAACTGGACACGGGGAGTAACGGAAACCTTCCAAGCATAACCGGTGGAGCAGAACGGCGCAGGCAAGATGGAATGGAGTGTCCCAAATTCCTATCCACCCATGTAAACAATGAATTGAATGGTCTAGCCGTATGTATAGCAAACAAAATCAGCACACAGAGACCAGCAACAATATCGCCGCACCGTACAACCACACACCAAGAGGGTTGGATATGTCCTTCCTTACACAAGACAGCATCAAAACTTCTTTGCGTTTCATTCTTAGGCCCATCACCCATGTATTCCACCCAGCTCTTGAGAGTAGTATGTCACAAGGCTCATTGCTATCACGAGCTCACATACAAAACAGGGACCAGACCTGCCATCTTCCCATCCCTTCCCGGTCTCTTTTTCTTCACCTGAGCAAGCAGCAACAGTTGCGCATACGAAATTGTTATCATCCACGGCCAGGAACAAGTTAAATAAATGGTGAGGTCAAGATAACTTACGTAGTACCAACCATCAACCTCATATTCAATATCCACATCTTCTCCAGAGTTTAAACTCAGCTGAAAACAGTTACATAAAGTAATATGTGTTATCTTCTTTGCACCCCAAGACAAGAAAGAAGAGACAGCTTGATTATTTTGGCATTCGCATCCATTCAGTTTTGGTGCATAAGTTTTTTTTTAATTAACCGGCATGCTGAAGAATATGCAGACAATACTTTTTCAACCAGTTAAAAAGCACCATAAGAGTGTTAGATGAACACACCAACTAAATTTAATTTAGGAAACTAATAATTATCTCTCTGGAAAAGAAAACGTGTTTTCCAATAAGCAATACCCCATCAAACTCAGGAGAAAGAAAAGCATTGGACTTCAGAAAGTTATAAAACGTAGCCATGAATTACAGCCTCCATACCTCATCATCGCCGCCTGCTGTGAAGTCATACAATGCTTTCCCAGATTGAGGGTTCCCGGAACTCTTCTCAACATCCTCATGGGATCCAGATCCAGAACTTCGACCCCCACGCCCCGCCATGGGGTTGTCAAATGACTCACGCTTCTGTAGGACAGATGTTGAATATGATGGTGGTTCTTCACGTATCTGAAACAAAATGCAAATGGATATAAGGAATAGTCTTCTTTAAACAAATGGCATCTGAAATCGCAGGGTAGAAGCAGCAAACAAAAGATACCACACCAATACACTACTTGAGGACATGCTTGCAGAAACTGGAAAAATATAGCTTTTAATATTCCAATACTGAAAGTTCGATTATAATTAAATATGAAGTGATTTTACTGTAACTCGTCTGCTCCAGTATTAGTTGAAGCTGGCCATAAATTATATGATGTTCCAAGGATGAACACAGGAGCCACCCAACCAGTGGTGAGACCCCAGTAGCATCCTAACAGTGAAGGGAACACAGGCAATATGAGGGAGGCACAAACTGGGTGACTTCTTGTCTTTCTCTGGCGCCTGTGTTTTCTGCAAAGTGTTTCAAACTGAGAGTGTATCTGGTGCACCAGGTCTTCTGGTGCACCCAGGTGCATCCAACCACCCTAGCACCTCTAAAAAAATCAAGTTACAAAATTTTAAGTCTAAATTCGAAACACAGCTCAAGAAACAAAAAGACAAATTGAGTGTTGATATAATTTACAGCCCAATTTGGATTAGCTACTATTTGCGGTGTGAATTCTCTCTTTTGTTTCTCAAGGAGTATTTTGGATTCAGATTAACAGTTTATGTCACAGAACATAGATGTTGTGCCTATGTCCTCGATTCAAAAAAATAAATTAAAGAGCCTACCAGGGTAGGGAGAACCACAAGCCCTGGTGAACCACACTTTTAGTCTCCAGCTCTAGCTGGTGCAGCACATATAGTATGCAACGTCCATACAGCATACACATTTGAGCCATAGGATTTAAGAAATGATTATCATAGTTAAGTGCATAGTGCTCTTCAATAAGAAAAACATTTAAACATTACAAATATGATACCTGCATTGTAAGATGCAGTAACAGAAACGATATAGATAACATTACAATAATATAATGGATGAAGCAAAATACCGTTTGTTGTGAAGCCCCATAACTTGGTGGCTTTGAACTAAACAAAGACGGATAGTTCATGCCACCGAAATGGGACGATATGGACGTCTCCACAGAACCAGTCGAGTCAGGAGAGGACCCACCAGAAGACCTCCCATCATCTTCCTGCAACATATAAAACAAAACGAATTATTTATCTTTAATTTTTAAACAAGTATATGGAGTAGATTGGTTTAAGAAAATGTCATAAAACTTGCATCCACCTCTTCAAGAATTGTCTTGGCCCACATATCATCATAACCGACTGATGGCCTTGAATTCATGTATTCCTCGTCATCCACATCAGGAGCATCAGTTCCAGCACCAGAAAGGAAATCCTTGACCTATTATATGATCAAAGAAGAAGGAAGCAAGTGCATCAAAAGCAACATTCTCTAATTGAGCACAAGCAATGAGGAAAAGGGGAGCTGGTACGGAAATGATTAGCAACCAGGCTATCTGCCACAGTTAACAGCAAGCCTTCTTAGCTGAACTGATAGGTATCAGGAACCTTTATGAATCAACACAAAAGATGCTTACTTTGTCCACACCTGGGGCATCGTTTGCCCAGGCATCATCTTCCAAACCTGCTGCCCAGGCCATAGCTAGATCAGGGTCAATTCCGGATTGCATAGTACTGGTCTCCTTATGTACTTCTTTCGACTCATACATTAGGTCAGATATTCCGGTAGCAACAGCAGGGTCACTTAGACCGACAGATGCACTAATGTTATGCCGATTGCGGTAGATCTCAATTAGCTTGGCACTGTACATAAGATTCAACATCATACATGCATCCCAGCCAAAAAAACAAGGGGAGAAAGGCAGGTCATTTACACTCAACTTTCTCTTACAACATTTCTCTTCCTTATGATACAGATACGATAGTCAAGCAGATTTCATGAACTGCACAAGCCAGCAATAAATAGCACTTAACCTAAACCCTAAGCAATCACAAATGAAAAATTACAGCTTACTCAACAGCAATTCAGAACTTAATTCTAAATATTGTATTTTCCAGGGTGAAAGACATTTGAGAATATAGGCCTTCGCATACAGAGTTTAAATTGCAAACTAGCAGTAGGTAAAGAGAACTATGTGGATCAGAAAGCTTTAAATTAAAGCTGATGGCTAACTAACATCAAACATTTTTGTCGTAGGGCTATGATCACTACAAAAACATCATAACATGTGAGACCTCCCACTGTCTCCCGGATGACATAAATGCTTGAAAAAAGAAGTTACAGATAAAGGAAGATTGCTAAGACTGTCACTTAGGATTAAGAAGAAGAAAACCATATGGTACAGCAGTGAGGCCCATATAAAGTATGGACCATAACCAGCACATGGTGGTCCAACAGTACACTTAATTGCATCACATGGAGCAAATGATCCAGCTTGTCCAAGATAACACCACCCCCCAAAAAAAATCTATTGTATGGCTCCAAACAACACTAAAGATGTAGCAGATGGTAAAGTTTACAATCCTTAGTGGTGAATTGTACAGCTCTAACTTCATAGATGACTTCCACAATGAAGTAACACTTCAAATCAGGAGCAAGAGCAACTTGACTGCACTGGGAAATTAAAACCCCAAATATTACAAATACATACCTGGTAGGGCCTAAAGGCAAGTATTTAATCCTTGGAACGAAACAGAATAAACAAACGAAATCAAGAAGCCTCTCATGGGTTTCATAAAGTTTCTTGAGTTCATCATCACTCCATTCTTGTTTGCTATTATCATGCTGACGGATGTCCCTGCAAAAATCCATAGAGCAGCCATTTCAAGGACATTCCAGAGCAGGCAAGAGGAATTTTATGGACAATATACCTAGCAAGGTCGTCTTGAGCTTTATACATCTCATCCAAGACCTTGAGCATTGGGCTAATCAAAGATCCAAGACCAGTACCACTAGCACCTTGGTTTTCCCCATTACTTAGCTGCAATTCCGAAAAGTTTGACTGCACACCCCCCAGACTCAAAGCATGAAGAAACTCGTATATCTGTAGTCTATAAGGTTCACCAGACCTTATTGCAATGGTAGTTAGGGCCTGGACAGCAGCGATACGGATCTACAAAATGCAAACCATAAGATAAGGAAAACGGGAAGGTGTGTATGATGCAGTACCATCTCAGTCTCACTCGATCAAATTCTCAAGTTAAAGGGAAGGAAACTATTTTTTTTTCAGGCACATACCTCCCAGCTGCCACTAAATGCACACCTTTGGAGCCGCGTCAGAGCGCTAGCAAGTGTAGGGTTACGGGAGCTAGCTGCAGCAACCATTTTATCAGCATCAAGCATCATTAGAGCAGTACCAGGCGGCGTCGCAGATTCCCATGCATACTCAGATGCAGCATAGTTTGCATTTTCTCCCAAAAACCAAACCTGTTGATCATTTGAAGGGCCAAAACATAAACATATTTTGATTCCATGCTCAATGAATAAACTAACCAAGTCAAAGTTTTGCTCTTACAGCAGCTTGGACTAATCTTTGCAGTGCCATTGCAGATTTTGGATCAGAGGCGGATATCATATCAACAGACGTGAGTACAGACATTGAACCAGGCTGAGGTGGTGGCAGATCAAGGACAATTGTCACAGCTTCCAATGCTGTATGTTTCCCATCTGGTCCTGCTCCTACAAGGCATGTCTGGGAAGACAAGAATTGTTATTTTGTACTCAAGTTATTAGCCCCATTATACAAAAAATTGTCATGAAAACTATTGCATAACAACATAGCACCAAAATGCTGTAGAAACCAGGGATTATATGATACAACACGTTGTAGCTTTGCAAATGACTTCAGATGGTTGGGGCCGCTTTCATCAAGTAAACCTTGGCGGTTCAGAAAAACATTAGTAAATATTTTATGAAAAAATGCCTACCTTCCATAACAGTTGTAGAACATCAGCATCAATCTTTCCAGGAACTTTAGTAGCAAAAATTCTAGCAATCTCAAGCAGAGTCACAGCCATATCAGGGGTTGCCTATCATGTAAGAACAAACCAGAATAATAGATCACTCAACAAAAATCCACAAAAATGAGAACATATTACAACTAATTAAAATAATAGCCGCAAAATGCATATACTCTTAACTATAACCATAATACATATAAAAAGGGGGCAAAACAAAAAATAGAAATAGTTCAGACCATATTTAATTGCAACAATAATCCTGTATAAAAGAAGGCAGAGAAAATACCAAGATAAAAAAGGTGTCATAATATATTATTTTTCTAAACAGTGTTATTCTAAAATAATTGAAACGTCAGAAACTCGAAGTGACTACAGAAAGTTAAGGTTGCTTCCAGTTTCAAAATGATTTCAGGCACATGGCTGATAAAAAGCCATCAAATGTGGACGAAAGAGCACCTTCATAAAAAGAAAAACAAGGCAACATGCATAATTTTAACAGCGAAGGGGATACAATACCTTGAACCTAGCATGTAGGGTTAGCAGGACATCATTCAGTAGAGAAGAAGGCCAGGCTGGGTCAGACAGCTCACACGCAATTATAGATTTTAGTTCATCGAGGGACTCGTGTGGATTTTGCATCCATATCAAAGCTTTGATGACCATTGCTCGAACATATACGCACTCGCATGCTACAGTTGTGCGCACTACTTCCATTAGTGATGCCAATAACCCTGCTACTGTGTCCATTCCACCATGTCCATTCGACAGTGGCTTAGCTTTCCGGGTGGCTACAACATGCACCAGAACAGTTACATGATTTATTGCAAAATGAAATAACATAAAACATAGGATACGTAATTTTATGCCAAACAAAACAAGGAAGGGGCCTAAGGTAACTCACTAAAGAACCTCTGTAAGCATGCCCGAATACATTCGGAATCATGCTTATATAAGAATTATTGCCAGGTTTGATTTTAAAAGAGATGCTTAGACATAATATTTACCAATCCTATAATACCAAAAAAGTTGATCCCCACTAACTCCAATTCTCTCAACATGCAACTATGCCACCTCATCATGTCTCCATGCATGGGAGAACACCTATATTAACACGCACGATGCATGCTACTCATATTCAATACCCACTAACTTCAATTCTCTCAACATGCACCTATGCCACTTCATCATGCCACCATGCAAGAGAAAATACTCATATGACGACCAAGCACTATGCACGCTACTCATATCAAGAAATATTCTACACCTACAAAATAATGAAATACAATAAGGTATATGTATTTTAGTTTCAATTCACTTATTGTTAGTCTAATACTAATGTTTCATACACCCAATTTCACTGAAATAACTGCAACCAATTCCCGCAGCAACGCGCGGGGTATCATCTCTAGTTTCCTAGTTGTAGAGTAAGCTTGGCCCGGAACGAATTGACAGAACCAACATGCATGACTCCGAATCAACAGTACTTCTAACCAACGTAAAGTGCATGTGGTTTTCCATGTGTTAATATGTAACTGAATGACTCGACTCTGATAGAATCGTAGTACCTTCAGGTTGTGAGTTCTCATCAGAATCAAGAGATTCGACATTATCTGAATAAGCTTGAAGATTGGCTCCCTCATCATAAGCACCCAAAGAGTAAGCAGCTGCTCTGCTTTTACCCATTTCCTGGACTACTCTTGCAGCGGCATGAAGAACAGGGCGAGAAAAGCTACGGAAAGAGCTCTCCAGCCTGATAGAATAAGAGCCAAACGGTAAGCATAGAGGAAACCAGAGAGACCAACCAACCACTTGAACATCCATAAAAAGATATGACAAACCTTCTCATTACAAGTTTGATGAGGGGTTGAGGACGCCTTGCTTTAGAAGATTTTTCACTAGCTTTTGACAGAAGACCTTTTGATGCTACAGATGGGGCCTCGGGCAATTTGAGAATTTCTCTAGTTAACCGGATCCATCCGCCAGCTCTGTCCTCAGTGCTGCAACACATGATAATTGATTTAACAACACAACATGCAACTCCAACTTTGGTACAGAAGCACATCACATCAAAGAATAACTTGATGAAACATCATTGCCACCTTTCTGTGTTGTCAACTTTTCCCAGAACACAGAGTATTGCCTCAAAACAGACCCTGTCACTTGGATCCAAAAGGAGTTGATAAAGGAGAGAACTGTACTGTGATTTTATGTCAGGCCTCTCTGTGTAAATCATATTATGTCAGGGGCACAGATCAATACATGCACTCTGGAATTGCAAAGTGGACTCGGTAAAAAAACAAAAGCAAACTGCACTTACCATCCAATACACGTGCCCTAGATATTGAATGGCACAACTTTGCAAGGTAAACTCTTGCAAGAACATCATGCAGATGAAGGATGTCCTGAAGAGCGCCTGTTCCAATTTGACAGGTCACGCAATCAAACGAGTGACATCATTGAAGTTGACAAAACAGGAAACGATCATTTATAGACAAAGGCAGGTAAGAGCAACTCTAGCAGATTCGGCAAAGGGACCCAAACTCCATAATAACTGCCAATATGGAGGATAGGAGTGGGAAAACCCACTCTAGCAGATTCCCAATACTCGCCTCGGCCTCCAAAATATGGAATGTAATCCAAAAACTGGGTCCTAGCATCCATATTTGGCTGTGGCGGGAGGGAAGTTTCATGGCAGCCGTCGCGTCTCCACCTGCCCGCACCCGCTGCCACCATGATTTCCCGCCACGATCTCCTGCCCGCAGCTATAAAAGCCGCCCACTGACGCATCTGTCGCAACTCTTCCACTCTCACCCACTCATCTCTCCCTATCCCCTCCACAGATCCGCCCACGCCATTTCCTCCGTCGACGCCATCCGCCTCGCCACCCCCTCAGGAGCATGGCCGCCACGTGGCTCCACCGCCTCCAACAGAGGAGGAGCTGCGATGGGAGCAGGAGACGGCCGCCATTGAAGCCATGGCCGCCGCTGTCAAGGAAGAGGAGCAAGCCGCCGCTTAAGAGGAACGCAACGCCACAGTTGAGATTGTCGACATAGAGATCTTAGAGTTGGATAACAAGGATCCCGTCATCCAGCGCGTGCTTGCGGAGTCTCGCGAGACAGCCGCCGCGGGTGCCGCCAGCGTCGCGCCCTCACTTGTAAGGACTAGGGAGGCTTGAGACGCCCCCATACCGCATATCTCGCCCCACCCGCCCCAGTCTTCGACGAGAACGCAGGCTGGGCAGGGTTCAACAAAGCCTTGGCGGCATTGGTTGTGGTCGATGCCAAAAGGGAGCGTGCCATCAAGGAAGGCACCACCCCGACGCTGAAGAGAGTGCCTGGCCGGCATGGGAAGCTGAGGCCCCTGCCCATTTCCGCGCTGGCAAGGCCGCCGCCCGCGACTTCAAAGCCGTGTCCAGCATCGGCAAGTCCCGCGGCATCTAGTTTAGTTATCTATAGTTGTGTATGAAGATTTTTCCCCTTCTCTAAAACGTTGCTAAGCAACAAATTTTGCCCCCTGGATATGTACAATGTCGCTAAAGCGCCTAATCCTCCCCCCCCCCCACCCCCCCACACACACATAAATGAACTATTAGTTTCCAACGTTATTCAAATGTTTGAGGTTGATCTGGCCAAAATTCAGTTAAAAATCAATGCCAAATATTAGTACAATTTTGAGTTGATGCAACGAAAATGAGTGGGGAAATTATGGAGGCTGCATTTTTGAGAATCTGAGTTTGCACGTAGGCTCATCAGCCTCGAAAAAATCATGGAGTGCACTCCAAAAACGGTTTTGGAGGCTGCCAATTTGACGTTCTGTTAAGAGTTCCTCTAATGCCCTTCGGTCTGTGGGTGGAATGGAAACAATCAAAGCTATTCATACACAATTATACTGTCGGTAATTAAAAACCTCCCAAAAAAATGGTTATCATAGTCCAAAACTCAAAACAGACAATTTATTGCACTTAAGGCAACCTAGATCCTCAAGTATCACTGAATTGCCATTTTAAACCTATAACAAGTAATATTATTGCAACTGCCAACAAGGAAACGTTTTTCCCCAGGTAACTACTTATCCACATAACAGTTTCATGTGGATGCGTATCAAGTAAATGTAACTTATGGATATACGAACTGAAGATAAAATTCCTAGCGCTACCTGTACTTTGAATACAGAAGGAGTATCAAGAAATATTCCCTAAAAAGGAAAAAAAATCAAAAAGTATATGCGGAAACTTAATTCTTCAAGATAAATTCAACTATAACTGCAATTCTTCAATCGTACAGGCACACAATAAAGTTATTAATTACTCCCTCTGTGCTTGAAAAGAAGGTGTGTAAATTTTGTGTTAAGTCAAACAGTGCAAAGTTTGACCAAGTTTGTAGAAAAAACCATCGAGAACTAAAATACTAATTTGTTATTGCAGTTGTTGATAGTATTTTTGTGTGTGTCTAAACTCGGTCACTTTTGCACTGTTTGACTTTAGACAAACTGTATATGTGTTCTTTTCAAGCATGGAGGGATTTTTACATAAGCTGAAAGACCAAACGTATTTATGTTCAAATCAAAAATCATAACTGGACTAAAAAACAAGGATAATGAAGCATACCACCAGGTTGTGCGTTTTTGCCTGCAAAACATCAAGTCATACATGAGTGAGAAACTACAGAACTAGCATCGAACCCAGATGAGTTAGAAATTAACTAAATGTACAAATATTAACTGGAATTTCTATATTGACATCTCTATTATTGCCCACTTTTTAGAGCATAAATCATTCTAAATTATAACGATGTACGGCTTCTATCTTAACAAATAAAAATAGAAATTTCAAACAATTAACAGCAGCAAAAACTAACCGAGCGCCATTGCAACAGAGTATGGATCTCTAACAGCAATTTCTGAGATTATTGACAAGGCATGCCTCACTGCAACTGGGTCAGAAAATTCAATCCTGCAGTTGTATCAATCCGATGAGAACAAAATGACAGTTATGCAGCAGCATGTTCCTATTAACTACTATTGGCAGATGACGATATGCGACAGTACTATCATGTCTGTAAATTCATTGCAGAAGCAGACAGTTTTCTGTGCAGATAGACAGCAAATTAACTCTTAATTTTGGCGCATATGTTAAAAGATAATAAATTTAATACAGAAATA
This sequence comes from Triticum aestivum, assembly GCF_018294505.1. Classification (NCBI taxonomy): domain Eukaryota; kingdom Viridiplantae; phylum Streptophyta; class Magnoliopsida; order Poales; family Poaceae; genus Triticum; species Triticum aestivum. Next base: position 450,530,603 of record NC_057804.1, read on the forward strand.
GAACAGAACATAATAAATCAATAAAAACATTAACTACATGAGTCATACATCATTCTTCGTTTCTCACAAAGAGATACTATTGCAACCAAAGAAAAGAATCATGAAAAGATGCTACAAATCGTCAAATCTATTTGTGTCCATGTGAAGCACCAACCTCTTGGGAATTCATGGAATAAAAGCAGGTGCAAAAATGAATACAAGATGGAAAATAAGACTAATTTATCTTCCCAGAGACAATAAGGTTATACTCACCCTTGGACAGCTCGGTGCAGAAATGCTGGATTACCAGGATCAAGTGGAAGTCTTCTCAGGGCACTTAGAGAAGCATATTGCAAGTTACTTCGTAAAATAGACTGCCAAATTGATACAAGAAAAACATAAGGATAGCTCGCATTCATAATAAGAATCTCAAAATATTTGAAGTCCTGTCATCATGTTCATTGTTTATTTAGCTATATAAGGTAGAAAAAGTGTCAGGTGAGGTATAATGAGTACATGCAATTTATAGTTTAAATGCCCATCATTAGGTTAGGAAGCTACATAACGGGAATACCCATGCGCCTCTTTGAGAAGGGTTGGGTGTATATACCCACACAAAAAGTACTTAGCAGTGTATAAATTAAATGCACACTCTCGGATCCAACTAGTACCTCCTTATCGCCACCTTGCTTGGTAAATATCCCTTTCTTTCGTTTCTGTTTAGTATCTGCGACCTGAAAGCATCCAAAATATATCATGAAGAGAACACTTGTGAGCTTTCTAGCCAGAGTCCAGGGACACTGAAAAGGAGCTCAAAGAAGTACAATGTTGGCAGTTGGGGGATTTGTATACGAACCTTTTCCAAAATGCCAAACACAATCTCACTAAGCTTCTCCAACATCTCGGAACTGCTTGTGGAAGAGGAGGTTAGGGCCTTCAGAGCCGCAAGTCTCCGCGCATGAACTTCAAATAACAGAATCCTTAAATTAATAATTGAGCACAATAAAAAATCATTTGCCACAACTTGAAATGAAAAGGCAAAAGGTTGAAAACATTTGGTTGACATAAATATTTATTTTTTTGTGGATCCTAACATGAAGATATTTGAAATGCTTCTTTCGTCATAAAATAGATGGCCAGTATGCCTACTTTCAATTAAGACGTTGCAGAAACTTGCTTGGTCATAAGGTGCCATTTTTATTCAGGACATGATTACCAAGAATATGGAATTCCCACTACGCCTCTGCAAAATACCTCCATGAGGAGACCGGTTTCCAAAAAGGTGAGGTCATAGGGTTTGAGAAAAATAAGCATGACTAATTTTGGTGCAAATGGGGAACAGCACCAATGAAATATCTAGGTAATCAGTAGGAAAAAACTGTCCCAGGGCACAGATTTTTATTAGAACACAGATTTTGCATGATATGATTTGATGTACACTGAGATCACAGTATAGAAGCCTACACTCAACATCGTCGCTGGTGGATTCTGCTGAAAGCTGATCAACTATTCTGGGCACAACATCTGCCCGAGTCACTCCTCCAGCAACATCAATGTCCGCAAGAGCATCCCAATTTGGTGTGGGGATTCCACCAGCAGCACTTAAACCCTGGGAGCCATTATCTGACAGAATTCGTGCAAGATAATAGTACACATAGCGCAGAACATTTCTGTCCTCACATTGCTGATGGAGCTGTAAATACAGAAATAAACTTGATGTAAGAGAAAAGGTAGCTGAAGTAAAACAAGAACATTAGGCTGATGTTAGTATAGACTACGATAGGTGTCTGGTTTCAGTTACAACTTAGACACATATTTAAGTATCATGGCAGAATTATGGGAAGGGCGCATTTCTTTTCCTTTTTGATTATGGAAGGGCGCATTTCCCTTTGTATTAATTAAAATGGATGTCTATGAAGAAATATGGAGGCTGATTTCAGTCTTAGAACACATATTCTGAAATGGCCGGGAGTGGGCTCATTTCCCTTTGTACGAACTAAAGGGGATGCCTGTATAGAATATGGAGGCAAAGAGAGAGCGACGGCACTAAAAGATGGCATACTTACCATGAGAAGAGATGGAGCCACCGAAGGATCCACAGAATTGTACACCGCGAGCTTGGGGAACACACTGTTCACGAGCTGCCTCTGGGATTTTTTCTGTCCAAGGTAGCGCAGGAGAGAGCAACTTAAGCCAACAGATCCAAGCTCACATCACGCAATTCGATCCAACCGAAACAGCACAACGAACCTGGTCGCACGTCGCCGCAAGCTCGTGGATGCTCCGCGCCAGCTGCGAGTACGAGACGGGCTGCAGAGAAACAGAGAATTCAGCATGAGACCGGAGTCAGAGTGCATAGAGCGTAGAAATGAGGTACGCAGCGGCGTAGGAGACGAGCCTTCTTCTTCCTGTTGCGCTGGGGGAGGGCCTTGACGGGGTTGAACGCCTTGGCTGCTGAGATGGTGTCGCTCTGGATCTGCATCAGGGTCGCCCTCTTCGACTTGCGATCCGCTGGTGCCGGCGCCGGCGGCGGGGCAGGCCTCCCAAGCGAGCCGCCGCCGCCCGAGGACGGCTGCTGCGACGACGCCCCGGCGGCCGGGGCGGCCGACGGATCCGAGGTGATGAGATCCATCAGCGTCGTCCCGGAGGAGTCATGCCCGGAAGACATGGCCGCGGGCGTGGCGGGCTCGCGGCCGTGCTAGTGAGATCTCCGGCGAGCACTGTGGTCGGGGTGGGGAGCAATTGGAACGGTGAAGTGCTGCGGAGAGGTGGCTGCTGGATCGCTGGATCCAACCGCCAATTTGGATTTGGTGGGTGCTGTGTGCTGGTGTACCTGGCTGGGCTGGTCCGACCGAGCCGGTATTGGGAACGACCGACGTCTTGCTGACCTTCGAGACGGACGCGGTATTCCTTTCCGGATGCGTACGGACGATTTCAAACCGAATTTGAACAAGCTGGATAAATTACGTGCAAAATGAATGATTTTCATCTAAACCGAAGCACCTCATTACATTTTCGATGATCATGTCCCACGTAAATGAGACCTGGAGATTGAAGATGTGATACGTCAATTTTGCATCATGTTTTCCTACTGTTATTTATATTGTTTTAAAAACTACCTTTAGGTGTCATTTTAATGCATTTTCTCTTTTAAATTGTAAGTTTTATTACAAGAGAGATTGCCTGCAGCTGAAATTCTTGATCTGAAAAGAGGTACAGCAGAGATAGCTATTCTACGGAGTTTTAAATGGCCTGAAACTTTATGGAGATTTATTTTGAAATATATAAAAAGAATACTGGAAGAAGAATCACTATGAGGGGACCATTCTTCATCTCCATCATGAGTTGGAATGTTAGGGGATTGAATTCACCAGCACGGCGGTTTGCGGTTCACGAGCTCCCTGAATCCCACAGGACTACAGTCCTCTGCCTGCAAGAAACGAAGCTGGAAACATGGTCTGTTGCCTGTTGGCAATGTCCATGAACTCGGGGCTCCTTGCTCGAGGGTTGCGCGGTGCCGCCGGCGACAGGCACCAGAGGAGGGGCAACAATCCTCTGGAACAAGCGCATGGTTGACCTGGTCACTCATGCCGTCGGCTGCTTCTCAATAACGGCCAAGGTCACAATTCTTCAGAGCAGCGCGTCGTTCTGGCTGACGGCTGTCTACGGCCCTGATGACAACGCCCGCAAAGATGCCTTCCTGGTTGAGCTGATTCATATAGCCCCGCCAATGGGCGAGCCGTGGCTCATCACCGCCGACTTCAACATCATCTACGAAGCCTGTGACAAGAGCAATCTCAACCTGAACAGAAGAGTGATGGGGAAATTCAGAAGGGTCATTGACACTGCTGGTCTGAAGGAAATAAAGTGCAAGAACATGTGTTTCACCTGGTCGAACGAGCGGGAGGACCCGACACTTGTCAGCATTGACAAGGTTTTCTGCAACTTCGAATGGGATGGTCTGTTCCCTAGTTACATGCTGATGGCCGCCTCGCCCGCCTGCTTGGATCACTGTCAACTCCTGCTGGCAAACACGGCGACACTAACACACAAACCACCTTTCAAATTTGAATCCTTCTTGACGCATTTCCCTCACTTCCAGGAGACAGTGCAGTGGGCCTAGCTGCGCCCGACGGATCTTGTCTGTCCGATTGCACGTATCAAGCAAAAAATGAAGTGGACTGCATATGATCTCAGAATTCGGGCCAGATCATTGTTCAGCGACGCCAAGGTCCAATTCCACCTCGCCGCAGAAATTGTGCTCAGGCTTGACATTGCCCAAGAGAAACGCCGCTCACAACTACAGAATTCCACTTGCGGAAACAGCTCAAGCAGAGGATCATTGGCCTCGCCGCGATCGAGCGCGCGCGCAAGAGACAAGCATCGAGGATCACATGGCTAAAGGCAGGGGACGCCAAGACAGCTTTCTTTCAAGCCAAGTTCAACTCTCACGGGAGGAAGAACTTCATCCATTCCCTTCATTCAGAGTCAAGAACGACCACCTCCCACGCGGACAAAGGAGTTGCTGCTCACACTCACTTTGTCAAGTTGTTGGGCACCAAACAGGACCGCGGTTGCTCCATTAACTGGGAGGCGATCGAACTACTGTCAGTTCAGAGCGCAAGACTTGACAACCCCTTCTCTGAAGCTGAAGTTTGGGCCGCGGTCCTCGCTTCGCCCGCCGACAAGGCGCTAGGGCCGGATGGATTCTCGGGCGGCTTCTTCAGGACATGCTAGAGTACTATCAAAAATGATGTCATGGCGGTCTTTGATCACTTCTACAGATTTGCCGGGGGCAATTTCTCAAACCTGAATTCGGCCATGATCGCCTTACTGCCAAAAAAGGATGGTGCCACCTGCATGGGAGATTTTCGTCCTATCAACCTCATGCACTCCATCGCCAAGCTAATCACCAAGGTGCTCTTGATGAGGCTGGCGGCGGTCATCAGCACGCTAATCTCCCCTGTGCAGTCTGCTTTTCAGAGGACCAAATGCATACATGATAGTCTCCTATTCGTCCAGAATAGCGTATGCGCTCTGCATCGCCGTAAGACTCCAGCCCCGCTACTGAAACTAGACATAGCCAAAGCTTTTGACAGTGTCTCATGGGAATATATTTTTGAGCTCCTACGAAGAATGGGCTTCCCGGCGCGATGGAAGGATTGGGTGGCCCTTCTCCTCTCGACCTCCTCATCGGCCTGCCTCCTTAACAGAATCCCAGGGGACAGCATTGAGCACCGTTGTGGACTAAGGCAGGGCGACCCACTCTCTCTGCTGCTGTTCATCCTCTGCATCAACCCTCTACACCATCTCCTTGAGGCAGCCACTAGGGACGGCCACCTTCACCCCATTCTTGGGAGGGCTGCGCGCATGCGCACTAGCTTATATGCCGACGACACCATAATCTTCATCAACCCTGTGTGGCACGAGATCGACGAACTCCTAAGCATTCTGCACTTTTTCAATGAGGGCACTGGCCTAAGGGTCAAGCCCACAAAATCCTCGGCCATCTCGATCGCCTGCGATGGAATTGACCTTGCTACTGTACTTCAAAATTTTGGAGGGGTCGTGGCGGCTCTGCCCACTAGATACTTAGGCCTCCCGATCACCACCGGCAAGCGTAGATTAGTACATCTTAGACAGGATCCGGGCATGGCTAGCAGGCTGGAAGGGAAGACTGATGCATATCTCGGGCAGGCGTGTGCTAGTCCGATGCGTGCTCTCGGCCATGCCTACTTTCGCCATCACTATCTTGTGGGCACCGAAGAAATTCTTCAAGGACATCGACAAGGTCCGACAGCAGTTCCTCTGGGCGTAAGACAAGGAGATCACTGGAGGGAAGTGTAAGGTGGCCTGGCAGGCGGTCACCAGGCCGGAGCGCGCCGGGGGCCTGGGCATCCACGACTTGCCAGCTTTCAGACGAGCTCTGCAGCTCTGATGGCTCTGGGTCGCCTGGACGTAGCCAGGCCGCCCCTGGGGCGGCACGGGAACCCCTTGCAATGCGGCCGATCACGCTATGTTCACAGCCTACCCAGTGGTCACTGATACGTCTCCAACGTATCTATAATTTTTTATTGTTCCATGCTATTATATTATCTGTTTTGGATGTTTTATATGCATTAATATGCTATTTTATATTATTTTTGGGACTAACCTATTAACCTAGAGCCCAGTGCCAGTTTTTGTTTTTCCCTTGTTTTTGAGTTTTACAGAAAAGGAATACCAAACGGAATCCAAACAAGTTGAAACTTTACGAGGATTTTTTATGGACCAGAAGAAGCCCACAGAGTATCGAAGATGGACCAGAGGAGCCACGAGGCATCCACAAGGGTGGAGGGCGCGCCCCCTGCCTTGTGGCCGCCTCATGGACCCCATTGACTTGTCCTCGACACCAAAAATTTTTATAAATAGAGAAAACCCCAGAAAGAAACCTAGATCGGGAGTTCCGCCGCCGCAAGCCTCTGTAGCCACGAAAAAACAATCGAGAGCCTGTTCCGACACCCTGCTGGAGGGGGAAACCATCACCGGTGGCCATGTTCATCATCCCGGTGCTCTCCATGACGAGGAGGGAGTAATTCACCCTCGGGGCTGAGGGTATGTACTAGTAGCTATGTGTTTGATCTCTCTCTCTCTCTCTCTCTCATGTTCTTGATTTGGCATGATCTTGATGTACCGCGAGCTTTGTTACTATAGTTGGATCTTATGGTGTTCTTCCCTTTCTACCTTGTGATGAATTGCATTTTTTACTTTGAGGTTTTGTTATGCCAGATTGAATCTTTGGATGTGAGAGCACTTGATGTATGTCTTGCGATGGGATATCCATGGTGACAATGGGATGTTCTATTGATCCATTTCATGTATGTGTTGGTTATCAACTTGCGGATTGCCGTGGTGACATTGGGGTAATCTATGCATAGGGGTTGGTATGTGTAACACCCCGGATGTAACTTTCCATATTTGTAACTCAAACTCTTGCCATTTTCGGCTATGTGTTATGATATTCCCTCCGTGGTTGGGTTTTGCCTTTCGTTTTGCATTTTGTTCACGTCATGCATTTCATATCATGTCATCATGTGCATCTCATTTGCATACGTGTTCGTCTCATGCATTCGAGCATTTTCCCCATTGTCCGTTTTGCAATCCGACACTCCCACATGCACCGGCGCACCCCTCTTGTCTCTTTTCGTGAGCGAGTGTTAAACGTTCTCGGAATGGACCGAGGTTTGCCAAGTGGCCTTGATACACCATCGGTAGACCACCTGTCAAGTTTCGTTCCTTTTGGAGGCCGTTTGATGCTCCAACGGTTAACCGGGTAACCACAAAGGCCTCTTATGTGTTGCAGCCCAACACCCTTCCAAAACAGCCCAATAACCCATCTAAACCATCTCCATGTCCTCCGTCATCGGATCACAATCGTGTGGGCGAAAACTACACCTCTTTTGGACACTCCTACCTCCTCCTACCTATAAATAGGTGCTCCCCTCCGAAATTTTCACGCAGTCCAACCCTAGCCTAGCCCCTCTCCGCCACTGGACACGTCCAGATTAGATCGGACGCATCCGTGCTGTCGCCCGCAGCCAACCGGCGAGCGCCACGTGGCTCC